>NC_056726.1:1880726880-1880954380 GCF_019279795.1 Protopterus annectens
AGTCATGCTTACCATTTGGATAATAATATTGCACAATAATAATTGGACACCCTTTACTAAGAGCCTTTGAGTAGCTGATAAATATTAGTGGGTGGTGGCAAGTGGCACTACCATATAGTCTGGGTAAAAGGGGCACAGCTGGAGTACCTGTGGCAGCCTTTCCCATGAGCATCTGTGTGGCTGTATATAACTCTTATCTCAAAGTGTGTGTGTGTGTGTGTGTGTGTGTGTGTGTGTGTGTGTGTGTGTGTGTGTGTGTGTGTGTGTGTGTGTGTGTCAGCTACTTGGGCAGGGACATGAAGCACTGGTTGGATAGTGAGAGTGCTGGAGGTTTTAGCTTGCCCACTAGGCTGAGATCTGGGCCCGACAGCTGTGCCAGTAGGGAGTCTTAATGGGGACCTGGAGAGAAAGGGAGAAACCAGCCGCAGACTTACTGTGATCTCTGTGTGCTCTTAATGGAAATTGTACTTTACTGTGTGTGTATTTATTATCCTTTACTTATGTGGATGCCCCTCACTGGTGTTAGTGGTGAGGATTGAGGCTCCTTGAATGCTGGGCCAGTGCACGGGCATCACATATTAATTGTTTGGCAGTGGTGGGATATCCACACCACATATTAATTGGTTGGCTAATACTAATTGGCTTGTAGTGGTGTGGGTAGTGTGAATTTCTGTACCTTGTGTACAGTGATCACCGAAGGTGTTTCTGTACTCTAAATCACCCATGCATTGAATACTCAGAGTTCAGATCACAATTGTTTTATTTCTTTGTTAGCTTAGTCAGGGAGAGCAGGCACCATGTCAGCAGAGGAGTACATAAAGCTGACAAGGAGCCAGCTGGCTGAGATGTGCCAGGCTAGGGGACTGGTGCATGGAAACCTGACTAAGGCAGGCATGATTGCAGCTTTGGTCACACCTGCATCAGAAAACAGCAACCAGGAGGATAATCTGACTGGC
Organism: Protopterus annectens; assembly: GCF_019279795.1. NCBI lineage: Eukaryota > Metazoa > Chordata > Ceratodontiformes > Protopteridae > Protopterus > Protopterus annectens. Next base: position 1,880,727,837 of record NC_056726.1, read on the forward strand.
AGTGGAGTCATACCACACTCAGATAATGGACAGCTCAAACTTTCTGCAGTGGACTTAAAAATCCATCTGGAGCTAAAGAGACTTGAGTTGGAGGCCAGGCATTTGGAAATAGAAGCAGTTGAGAGACTGAGGTGTCTAGAGAGTGAGGACAATGAGAAACTGCAATGGTTGCAGGCTGAGGAGAATGAGAAACTGCTATGCCTGGATGCTGAGGAAAAGGAGAGGCAGAGGCAGCATGAGAAGGAGATGCTGACTCTTTGCCAGAGTCATGAAGGTAATGGGGAAGGGAGTAACTGGACCCCAGAAGCACATAAGGTCAGTAAATTTCTTCTGTAGTTTAAAGAGGGGGATTATTTCGATAGCTTCATTCATGTGTTTGAGAGGGTATGTAAACAGTATGATGCTGACCGAACGCTCTGGGTATAGTTCCTGACCCCCTTACTCCATGTTAAAGCTGTAACTGCATTATCTAAAATGCCTGATGTTACATGTTTTAATTACATTGTTGTTAAGAATTGCTTGTTAGAATGTTTTAAGCTAACACCTGAAACTTATAGGAAAAGTTTCATGAGCATAGACGCAAGGCAAATTAAAGTTTATGTGAATATGTGGCTGAACTGAGCACTTATTTTCATAGGTAGGTGAGTGGATGTCATGTCACCACTTTTGAAGGGCTGGCAGACATTTTGGTAAGAGAACAAGCCCTTAGCACTTTGCCTGAGGACATGAGGATCTGGTTAGCTGATAGACGGAAGAAGGTAGACCTATAACTAGCAAGCAAGACATTCCTGCATAGGAAAGAGGCTCCCAGTACTGCTCATGGGTCTAAAGGAACCCATGGTGGGCAGCACAGACTGCCCCAACAGAATCTGCCAGTAGCAGGGGAAGCCAGTAGTCCAGGTACACGTCCAGGACCTAGGGTTAAATGTTTTGAATGCAACCAGTGGGGCCATGTGGCATACAGATGTACACAGAGGCAAGGTGGGGAACAAAAGGTAAGTGGGCCAGTAAGTGGAGAAGACAAAATGCCAATAGTAGGTGGTCTTGAGACAACAAGGGTACCGAACTATCATCCTGCAGATGTCCTGATAGGGAAGGATTTGGATGAGGCAGTACCATGTGCTTATGCAGTTGCATGCAGTCAGGCTAGAAGACAAGCATGTGGGTCTGGTAGCCTGGGGGAGACCCAGACAGACTACATACTTGCAGCTAGGACTAGTGAGGTGGTTACTTCAGGGAGGGAGTTACTCTGTAGCAGTGAGACTGTAGGTGAGCCACAGCTGCTTGTGGGTACTGATGTTCCCTTGAACAGAGTGACTGCAAAGGTAGAGGTGAGTAGTAGTACCCAGACTGACAGTGAGGAACCACTGTCAGAGGATGCCAGACGTCCTGTGGAAGGGGAGCTGGGAATGGTTACAAAGAGAGAGTTGAGACAGACTCAGCTCTCAGACTCTACATTACAAGGCCAGAGGTAGGTAACTAGTGAGGCACCTGATTCTCAAGGGAAGGGGGAATCTGTATACTGGGACAAAGAGTTACTGTATAGAGAGTGGACACCTGAGGGAGGGATAGAAGGTGAGAGGGTACAGCAGTTGGTAGTGCTTAGACCCTACCATCAGGTGCTTCTAGCCATAGCACATGATATTCCCTTTGCAGGTCATATGGGCATAAAACGTACAAAGAGACATATTATGCAGAACTTCTATTGGCCTGGAATTTCCAGAGATGTAAGAGGGTACTGCAGGACCTGTGAACAGTGTCAAAAGGTAGGCAAGGCAGGAGACAAGGGGAAAGCTCCTTTGATGCCTTTGCCTGTGATTGAGGAGCCATTTCAAAGGGTAGCTATGGATATTGTGGGGCCTCTGAGTACCCCATGCCCCATGGGGAAAAAGTATATCCTAGTGGTAGTAGATTATGCTACAAGATACCCTGAGGCAGTGGTTTTTTCCTCTATTGAGGCAGAAAAGGTGGCAAATGCTTTGTTAGAGATTTTCAGCAGGGTAGGTTTCCCAAAAGAAATACTGATTGATAGAAGTGCCGATTTCATGTCAGACATGCTGGCTTGTCTGTGGAAGTACTGTGGAGTGAAGCACATGAAGACCAGCCCCTACCATCCCCAGACTAAAGGTCTGGTTGAGAGGTTAAACTCTACAATTAAGTCCATGCTACAGGCATTTGTAGACCAGTTTAAGAGGGAGTGGGACAAATATTTGCCCCATTTGTTGTTTTCTTACAGAGAGGTTCCCCAGGAATCCACATGTTTTTCACCCTTTGAGTTGCTGTATGAGCATAGGGTGAGGGGACCTCTAGATTTAATTCGAGATGAGTGGGAAGGTGAGTGCGAACCTGACAAGGAGTCTGTTGTGGCATATGTCCTAAACCTCAGGACAAGGCTCAGGGAACTCATGGGCTTGGCCCAGGAGAACCTGGCAGAAGCCCAAGAACATAAAAAAGTGTGGTATGACAGGAATGCTCAAGCTAGGTAGTATGCTGTGGGGCAGCAGGTAATGGTACTCATTCCTGTCAGACACAACAAGCTGCAAGCAGCTTGGGAGGGACCCTACAAGTTGGTAAGAAAGGTAAGTGATGTTAACTACATGGTAGAACTGGTAGGCAGGAGGCAGCAGCACAAATTGTACTATGTTAACATGATGAAATTTACCATGATAGGGAGGCCGTTGTGCTGAGCTTTTGCAGTGGATTGCAGGAGGAGTCTGATGGCAATTTGGTGACTGATCGCCTCAGTGAGGCTCGGAATGACACCTCAGTGGAAGGGGTAGCAATGTCCCAGCAGCTATCTCCTACCTAAGTTCGAGAAATCCAAGTAGTGTTACAGGAGTTTGGGGACTTGTTCACTGGGAAACCAGGGTGAATCCACCTGGTGCAGCACCAGGTGGATACAGGATCCCAAAGGCCTATTAGGCAGGCTGTAAGGGAGGAGATACAGGAGATGTTGGAACTAGGGGTGATTCAAGAGTCCAACAGTCTCTGGGCCTCCCCAGTGGTGCTGGTGCCAAAGAAGGATGGCAGCACCAGGTTCTGTGTGGACTACAGGAAATTAAATTGCCTAAGACAGATGAGGCCCTAGAGCAGCTGGGTGGAGCTAAGTATCTCACAACCATTGATCTTGCCAAGGGTTACTGGCAGGTGCCCTTGACTCCCAGTGCTATAGAGAAAGGTCAGACTTTGTGACTCCTTTTGGCTTATATGAGTTCCCAAAGATGCCCTTTGGGATAAAAAATACCCTAGCAACTTTCCAGAGGCTGGTAGATGATATTCTAGCAGGAGCAGGAGGGTTTGCCCTCACTTACCTAGATGATATTGCCATCTACAGCTATTCCTAGCAAGAGCACCTTCAACATGTCAGAGAGGTGCTGGGCAGACTACAGAGGGCAGGGCTGACCATTAAGCCAAGCAAATGTCAGGTGAGTATGGCAGAGATCTCCTATCTGGGACATAGAGTGGGGAGTGGTAAGATCAAGCCAGAACCTGCCAAAGTAGAAGCCATTCAGGCATGGTTTGCACCTGTTACCAAAAAGCAGGTGAGGGCATTCTCAGGGTACTACAGAAAGTTTGTCCCCAGTTATAGTACCATAGCTGCTCCTTTCACAGACCTGACAAGGAAGAACAGGCCAGATAAGGTAGTGTGGACCACAGCATGTGAGCAGTCATTCCAGAAGCTTAAAGAAGCTTTGGGAGGACCTCCTGTGTTAGCCAGTCCAGATTACAGCAAATAATTTGTTGTGCAGGTGGATGCTTCAAACCATGGGGTGGAGGCTGTACTTAGCCAGATTACACCAGAGGAAGAAGAGCACCGCTGTAGAAAAGGAATGTTGAATCATAGTGTGGGCACTGTAGAAACTTCAGCCTTATCTGTATGGAAGAAAATTCATTGTAGTGACAGTTCACAACCCCCTAACATGGGTACACAGAACCAGCCAGCAAAATGCCAAGTTGCTAAGATGGAGCCTAGGGTTGCAAGCATATGATATGTCAGTGTAGCGCTGCAGTGGGATTAGAAATACCAACACAGATGGGCTGTCAAGACAGGAAATGGGGTAAGGTATACTCAGATAGACTTAACCCTTGCAATAAACATTTCTCAAGGGTCACTTGAAAAACTAGCTTGAGTTCTCTGGGGGGGGGGGAGATATGTGAATATAGGTAAAGGCTGCCAGCCTAGCCAGATTGAAATTTGTAGATAATTCTGTCATTTGGAAATATTAATGTAAGCCACAGGCTTGTTCTCTTAAATGTGAAAAGACTGCGTTGGATATTGAATGGCAAAAATGTAACAACAGTGCACTCTGCTGTAACAAAGCTGATAAGCCAATTCTTTGATGTCAAAATTAGGAGCTGAGATGTCTAGAGGGAGGCATCCTGCCTATTGTTTTGAGGCCAGAGTTAATGGCTAGAATTTGCATGTATAATTTCTTTTATTGCCCTGGCTTCCTGACCAGCTGCAAGATCAATAGGGCTATTAACCTCTGAGTTCTATTAGCCTGGGAACCAGAAATAAATGATGTAATCTGAAATGAATCAGTGGTACTGTGTTATCAATTTAAGGAGAGAAAGAATGAGAGCATTAGAGTATTTGCCTTGAGAACATCCAACATCACCAGCACTGCCTGCATCTACATGTAAGTAGGATCTTAGACTTTAATGTTTCTCTTAGAAATAGCTGGGAATTAGGAAGATTAGACTAGTTTGTTTTTCTGTGATGTCAGAACTTTTCTATGGTATTATTTTAAACATTTTTCTGTGATCTCTTGACTAGCACTGTGTAGTAAGAAGTATTGTCTTGTGTTTTTATTATTTATTATTAAATATTTTTTAAACATTTCAACTGTGGTTGTTTTGTGTATAGATAATTTAAGCTCTAGAGTGCATTGCATATATATAGTGATACTGTACCAAGTCACTCCAAATAAGCTTTGCTGTTCAGTCACACTTACCATTCGGATAATAATATTGCACAGTAATAATTGGATACCCTCTAATAAGGACCTTTGAGTAGCTGATAAATATTAGTGGGGGTGGCAAGTGGTACTACCATATAGTCTGGGTAAAAGGGGCACAGGTGGAGAACCTGTGGCAGCCTTCCCCAGGAGTGTCTGTGTGGTTGTATATAACTATTATCTTTGGGCAGGAACACAAAGCACTGGTTGGACAGAGGGGGTGCTGGAGGTTTTAGCTTGCCCACTAGACTGAGATCTGGACCCTATAGCTGTGCCAGTGGGGAGTCTTATTGGGGACCTTGAGAGAAAGGGAGAAACCAGCCCCAGACTGACTGTGATCTATGTGTGCTCTGAAGGAAAATTGTACTTTACTGTGTGTGTATTTATTATCTTTTCCCTATATGGACGCCCCTCACTGGTGTTAGTGGTGAGGATTGAGGCTCCTTGATTGCTGGGCCAGTGCACAGGCATCACAGTAGTTGGAAGAAAACTGCAGTTTTTAGGCTACTTTTGTACCATGGCATGCACTGGCACTGCATAGTACTTAACAGCAAAGCCAATGTCCTGCATACCTTAGTATTCAACTATTTTGAAAAATGATAAACAATTCAATGTTTTGAATATTCATATGGTGGATGCAGATCTTGTCATGTTCATTCATACGTAAATCTTGCTCAGGGTGTTGGGTGGGGTTTGGGTGGTTCTTGCTACTGTGAATCTGGTGGGGTACTGATCTAATACAAAACCAATTTCAGTATATGCTGAAAAACAATTTTTCAGTTTTGAGGAATGGTTCTCCTCTAATGGAGAACTCCACCCAAATGTCAATTTTTTCTTTTCAAAAAATATTTTCCTTCCTGTAATCCAATACGAAACATGTCACATACAGAAAAAGCATAATTTAATCATTATTGCATTAGTTTTATGTCTGAACTTATTTTTGTTTGCCTTTCTTTCCTGCATTCCTCTCATCATCTGTTACATTATGAAGGTCACTAAGCGTGGCAGAGTAATTAGGTTAGGTCACTTATTCAAACTACAGTGCCTTTAAGAAAACAACGACACAGATTGCTGGCATTACACCTCGGATAAACAGTGTAGCCTGGAGTCTGAACAAAGCAGTCTTTCAATCTTGTTTTCACATGCAAGTGAACAAGAAAACTCACTTTTTTATTATTATTACAATTAGCTGTTTTAACTTTAATCAAACTGAGTGCCAGACAGAAAGAAAACATTTTCATCTTAACCTTCTTATTTTCTGTCAGTATTTGAATTTTGCATTTTACCTATACTATGTTTTCGGTGGTGGTGCTGCAGTAGCGTTGTCGCCTCACAGTAAGACATTGTCTTGTTCGATTCTCAGCAAAAGCGTCTTCTGTGTAGAGACATGCGTGAATGGGTGTACCTTCATTGAAGGTTGTGCGTCAGGGCTGGCAACTCGGCACGTAAAAATCTACTGCCAATCATTAGCGGACTGGAGTTTCGCTTTGGCGACCCCTAACCGGGAAAAGCCGAAAGATACAACAACCTATACTATGTTTTCTGTAAAAGTGCATATTTCTTCTGTTGTTTTGTTACAGCATTTTTTAAATGCTTACAGAGTTTTGATGAGATAAGTCATTGAAATGAGGAAGGAAGAGTAACATCAAATACTTAATTCTAGCTACAGTGTTAAAATCTGTGAATGCAAGGCAAACCATCACAGCCACCTGAATGCTGAACTACAGTTGTTACTTTGAAAGGAGTAATTCACTCAGCTACATTTTCAAGCTTGTTATTCAGACATTCCTTAAAATGTTTTATCAGAGATAGCTACTAATGATCATCAAAAGAAGCAAAGTAATTAAAAATGTGGATTGATGCTGACAGCGAAGCAATCACAAGAAAAAAAACATAGTACATGATCTTCTTATCATAGGGATTTCTCTCAGTCCCTCTAAAATGACATCAGGAAGACAAAGGCATTGAATGTAAAACAAAATCATGATACTCATTGCAGTACCCTTTTATGGCATTTTGGGGTACAATAAATTAGAAAATAGTAATAACCACTACTTTGTAACAAAGACATTAGTAATGCAGAAAAGTTCAGGATATGCCGAAAAACAATGGTTTTTTTTCAGTTTTTGGGTGCAGTCCTGCTTTAATGTTCTACATATGTACTGTACAGAAGAATATATATGTGTAATATGATATCTTATTCTTTAGTGTGTTGACTGTATTTCCAAGAGCGATAATGAAGTGTGTATGAATGGAGCTGAGGTAGGAAAAAGGCAATGTGTAAGTGAAGAGAAAAGCAGTTTGGGGAACAGTGAAGTACACCGAGTACAAGAAAATTGTATGAATGCATAAAACAACTACCCTGTCTAATGAACAAAGACTGGTGAATACTAAAACCTAATGTGGAGATCAACAGAAAAATAATCAGGAAAGGGGATGTTGAAAGCAAATAATCGAATGACAAAATATATAAACTAAAAATTGCAAATGAAAAATTTTAGTGTGGTGATAAATAAAGATGACAAGATGAAATACTAACAAGAGGGCCACAGAGATACAATAAAATAAAAATTGTATTTACTTCTACTGTATAAAGAAGTAGTGGATCAAATCACACCAAACATGGGTAAATCCTGCATTTCTTACACCCACTAATGGATAATTACTAAATTTTCTACATTTGAGAACACATACTGTTAAGATATAGGTAAACAGGCAAATTCAAAAAAAAAAAAAAAACATTGGCTGAATCACAAAAATCAATTGAGACAAAAAAGTAGTATTTAAGTTTTAAAACTTAACTCTAGATTTACTTGATTTTCTGATTTTCTTAACATCACAAAATATATCTATAAATTCAAATTGATTCCAAAGCTTTATTACATCTGAAAAATGAAGGGGAAAAATTGTGAATGCAACACTGTAACACATGAACTGATCAACCAGCAGCAGGATACCGTAACTGCACTTACGTTAAAAATTATGTGCAAACTTTACAATAACCAAAGGTTTTATAGGAAAGTATTATAAACAGAATGGTGGGACATTTTAAGTGACTGCAGAGAAGATACTTGCTGATTCGAGTAAAATCAAAAATTCAAGTTCCATGTGACCAGAAAACATATGGTGGTTTCCTAAAATAATCATGGAAAAGCTATGTCTGCAACCTCAAATGTGATACACAACAATGTGCTGAACTAACTGTAAATGCAGCCACTCATATTGAGCTGGTAGCTATAGCAAATTTGCTGGCCAATAAATTCAGCTCCAATTTTACCCCATTCTCATCCTCAAATACCACTCTTAAAATACCCCAACCATTACTCCCCCAATTATCACTGGGGAGCAGGTCCTTAAAGCATTTTCTAAGGCAAAATATATTTCATTGATGGGACCTGATAATACCCCAGGATGCTTCCTTAACAGCATAAAGAATGACCTATTGGGCACATTAGAATCAATATTTAACCATAGCCTCCAAATAGGCATTTTGCCAAACAAATGGAAGATTGCTACTGTTATCCCTCTGCACAAGGGCGGGTCATCCATGAACCCAGGAAACTATCAACCCACAAGCCTAACTATTCTCATATGTAAAGCCATGGAAAGAATAATCATGGATTTGATAAATTATGAAATAGGAAAACTTCAGATATAGGATCAAACTCAGTTTTGTTTCTTCAAGGGCAGGTTATGCCTACTCAGTCTGGTGGACTTCATTGAGAGGGTCACCAAAGCAAATGGATGTGGGCAAAATGGTGCATACTGCCTACCTTGACCTGGCCAAGGCTTTTGACACAATACCCCACTTGGACATTGTAGACAAGCTCACTAAATTAGGTATAAACTTCTACATCACCCACTGGATAGCCAGCTATCTCACTGATAGCACCCAGGAAGTTAGGATAGTCACTAGCAGAGTCCCTCAGAGCTCTGTGCTGGATCTGCTCATTTTCTACTTCTTGGAGTTCAAGGCCCATATCAAGGACCTCTAATTGACCAAGCTTGCAGATTACTACAAACCAGGAGCAGTCATAGAATCTCGCAAGGCTCTAATATCCTCCACGAAGGGCTAGCACAGACAAATGACTGGTGCAAGTGCCATGATTTATAACTCAGTGCCAAGAAATCTGTAATAGTGCCTTTTGGGAAGTCCACTTCCCCAGGAAACTACCTCATTAATAGCACACCCCTAAGATGTAAGGAAATATTTCTATGTTTCTCATCTTATAAACAAGGGTATGGTATCTAGGTCCAAGGAAGTCATAATTCCAATGTATTCAGCTCTCATCAGGCCAATCATTGAGTAAACGTCTCCTTTGGTATGTGCCTGACTAGGCTCATGCAACAACTGGAATGTCCACAGAGGCTCCTCACAAAAATAATACAGGGAATTAACAACATGACCTATGTGGATGTCCTCAAAGCCCTATCCCTACACTCTGTCTCATACAGACTGCTGAGGTGTGGTCATTGTCTTGCATACAAGGCATCCCTGAATCCCACTCTGATGGACCTCTTGCATATCAATAACATCAGCACTACCCGACTTAAACCTTGTCTATGACATAAATAGGACCTGCTGGCTGGACAGGTACATCTCACAGAGAATACCCCTTCTCTAGAACAAGCTTCCTTTCCATCCATGTGAAGTAGAGTTCTTACCTAAGCCTTTTCAAGCATAACCTTGACCAGTGGATGGGAAATCAGAAATTCACACCAGTGTCTCTAATGGACAGAGGCAGCTTCTAATTGCTTGGCCACCCCTGATCTAACTTACATATATCCCCTTAAAATAACATATAAGGCACCAAAACATGTTGAATACATTTGGAATGCATGGCTAGGCTTATAAAGTACCCTATGGTCATTAGTCAAGTATACATCTAGGAACCTAAATCTGATTAATCTCTATCAATCATGTTAAATACAATGTTAGCATACAGACATGCCCATGATCTATGGTGTGACAAAGGGGAGATACTGCCATGCCCAGCTATCTGGAATTTTGTAAATAACTATATGTCATTTGTGAATATCAACATGATTTATATAGAAGTGTGGCAACAGGAGATACTGCCAGCACAGCTATCTGGAATTTTGTAAATAATTATATGTCACTGGTGAATATCGAAATGATTTCTGTAAGATGCTTGTGTTACATCTGTATTAGAACTGTATGTTATGTGTATTTCAAACATCTGGTACAGAAGTGTGTGTTGAAAAGGGTTTGTAAAGTTGATCTTCTTTCGGCTTATCCCGATTAGGGGTCGCCACAGTGGAACTCTGGTCTGCTAATGATTGGCAGTAGATTTTTACGGTGCTGAGGTGCCAGCTCGATGCCCAACCTTCAATGAAGGCATGCCCTACGCATGTCTTTCGAACGCCACTCGACCGCGGGGAGGACATGCAGACTCTACACAGAAGGCGCTCCAGACAAGAATCGAATGGGAGAACCTCTTACTGTGAGGTGACAATGCTACCGCTGCACCACCAAAAGGGTTTGTAAAGTACTGAGCTTAAAAATGTAACCACAGTGTACCCTACTGGAAAGGAATAGAAATGTACATACACTATTGTAACTGTTTAGATGTGTATATTTTAGCAGTGGAAACTGGAATACAGAAGGCTAACTTCGGAAAAATTGCTAAAATTAAATTACTTTATGGCCATGCAATAAAAAGATGTTATCTTTCAGTTTTAGTGCAGCAGGATATATAATGTCTGTACTAGAGAAGTTTTCTGTATTGTCTTGGAAGTGTTTTATTGTTTTATGACTTCCAGTATCTGCAAAGATCTGAGGAAAAACCCTTGTCTATGTATTTTCACAGGTGGATGCTAAATACTGCTAGCTTTCAGCAGTAGAGGTTTTACCTGGGATAGTCAGATGACAAGAAATTATGTCATTATGAAAACTATCCCAGCAGTATTATTTGAGATATTAATTTAAGAAGTCTCTGAGAGAGAGACTGCATTCTGTATTCTGTTTTTGACCTGACAACATCAGCTAGAATATATATTCACCACATCTGCCTTGCTGCTCTAATTAAGTAAGTTATTAGGGTATAGTAATTCTCTTAGATTTAGTCAGAAATATAGCAAAGCTTAGCTTAGATATTTTTCTTTATTTATTTGAGACTGTCCTGCAATGTTGTTTTAAATATTTCCTATGATTTTGAACTCTGAGGTTACTGTAAATATATTTAGTGTTGTCTTGTTCTTTTATTATTTATTATTAAATATATTTAAACCTTTCATTGTGGCTGATCTGTCTAGAGAAAGTTTGGGGAGTACTTGTATATTTATTTGGTGACACTGAGGACCATTCCTAATAGCCTTGCTCTTGGTCAAACTACCATTTATATTGATAGTAACATTATGCGGTAAGATTGGACACCCTTTTTAAGGGACTTAAAGTAGCTGATAAAGAGGCAGCTGGTGGCAGCGTACCTCTCAACTGTCCCTGATTTTCAGGGATGCCCTTGATTTTGACTCAGATTTTAACTCTGTCCCTCTTAATCCCTTCTAAAACTAGTGACTTTTGGAGGAATGGTGGTAAATTACACTTAATGAATAATGACAATAATTAAGAGTTATAAACTTCTTTTACTTCAGAAATGTGTATTAATTCATATGCTCTGATTCTGTCAATTTTTCAAGTTAATAGCACTAATATTTTAAAAGTGTCCCTGATTGTCCCTGATTTTTTTTTTGACTTGTCCTTGATTCTGTTGAAATTTGTTCCCAATTGGTTGAGAGGTCTGGGTGGCAGTAATAACTGTCTGATAGTCTGGGCAGAAGAGGGCATAGCTAGTAAACCTGTTCCCGCCTTTCCATGGTGTGTGTGTCTAAAATAAATCCCCAAGAGTTTATGTGTCAGCTACTTGGGCAAGGACATGAAGCACTGGTTAGACAGAGGATGCTGGAGGTCTTGGCTTGACCACTCAGCAGAGATCTCAACTCTATAGCTTTGCCAGTGGGAAGTCTTATTGGGGATCTGAAGAAAGCAGGAGATACCAACCCTGGACTGACCATGGTCTCTGTGTGCTCTTAAGGGAAATTGTACTTGATGCAGAGAGCTGCATCTGGAAATTCTGTGTCTGTACCTGTCATCCTCCCAATGTGCATCCACCACTGGTGCTAGTGGTGAGTATTGAGGCTCCTTGATTACTGGGCCAGTGGTGGGGCATCACGTATGGCAACAAGTTATACTGGTACTGATTCACAAAGAGAGAATTTACATCAAAAACAGATAATTTTAGACCCATCAGGCTGACAAGTTTTCTATGTAAAATCATGGGGAGCTTAGTTGAAATGACACAGGGACTTCTAATCAATATAGAACAGTAGGGATTTGTGAAGGCATAATTTTGCATGTGAGATTCTTGTGGCTTTCTTTGAAGAGGTACGAGCAGCACTTGATATAGGACTGACAATGTATGCTGCTTATGTGGACCTTGCCAAAACATTCAACACTGTTCATTATAAGACTCATATCTCTCAACTGTTCAGAGTTTCGCAACATTTCCAGATTTTTGCCTCATATTTTTTTATCTGTTCCTCATAGAATTTTGTTTTGCTGGCTGATCTTTGGCAAAACAGTGAGGAGTGAAGTTAGAAAATATTGACAGACATTTGAGGTTCAGATTTCATAGCCTTCAGAAAAATCTGCATTTGTAAAAGCAATATTTAAAAATTGTCCCTATTTTTGGTCCTTTGTCCTCCCATTATTTAAGACTTTGTCCAGATTTCTTGCTCTACAATGTTCAGAGTTATGGTATAAGTGGATAGTTAACACATTAAATGCATTAAATGTCTATATATATATATATATATATATATATATATATATATATATATATATATATATATATATATTAAACACACACACACACACACACACACACACACACACTGCAAGAATGGGACCTGAATCACAACTGACTGAACAAATATGACTGAAAACACATTTGATTTAATACTCATTTGAGTGTATCATGATTAACTGAAAATGGTAAAAGAAAGAAACACTGATTTTAGTGAGAAGTAGTTGTGTGTGTGTGTTTATTAAGTGGCAGGTGATTTACTGTGTGTGCTTTTTTTTTTTCTCAATTGTTGTGCAGTTATGGAGTTACCTAAGTAAGGTGTTAGGATGCAATAGGAGATGCCGGGGAGCTTCCCTCTTCCAATAAAATATTTTCAAAGGTATATTTGCCCTAATTAGGTTTTCTATGAAATGTGTTGTGCATCAGCAGTGATTGACTGTATGTGTTTTTTTTTCACTTTTCTTCATGATTGTGTGACTGTAGGATTAGTATATTTACGTAAGAGTGGCTGTGCAGTGAGGCCTACTCTCCTGCAAACAAGCAAGGTTTGAAGGTATTTTTGGTATAATAAAGTTCTTCAGATAAATGTCAGTCTATGAACTGATTTTTCAGTCAAAAGTGTTGTCAGTCAAATTGGTTCAGTCAGTTGTGATTCAGTGAATTGTACTTCAATCAAAATAAACTCCACTTATGTGTATAAATGGGTTATGTTCATTTGATCTCAAACCAAAATATCTAAAAGCTTTTTCTGGCACAAAATATCTAAAACTCAGAAAATTGAAAACTTGGAATTTGCTTTAATTCACTATTGTGGTGTTATAAATAATTCAGTGGATACAACACTAGTTAAGCAACAGAGCATAGGAAGCCATGATGAGGGTAAGTTGTCCATCCAGATGGGGTAGCCAGTGGGATCCCACAGACCTCTTTCTGGGATTCACTTTCTTCTGAACTACTCTTCTCAAGCATAATAGTGGGGAAATATGTTTTGGTTAACCAGCTGGCCTGACAACTGATACAACGTTATACCACACTTAATGACTTGTGCATACAATGCTGCTAGCTGCAAAACTGCTTGTCAGAAAGACATTGGGAATTGTCATATATTTTGTTTCTTGTAGGTGATCTTTGCCTGATCTATAAGACAAGGTCTTATCCAGTTCTTTTGAAATCTCAAGCCTGAAATGCACAGGTAGGAGATACTAGCATCAGCTCAGGGAACCTAATTTTCAAAATAAGTTTAAACAATGGAAAAGAATGTGACAGACACCTGACAGCTGGCACAGATAATTAAGGGTATGAGTTGTTAAAAAAATGGGCTTTTGACAAACATGACATCCTATTGGAGATCAGGGAGAGCACTGTATCAAGTCCAGTGTTTCACAGCAGTATATTAAGCCTCCACGAATCTCAGACTGAAAGCAAACAGCTGCCATGTTGGTTTAGCCTGGTAAATGGGACAGAGCATTAGTTAAAATATAAATAAATAAATAATTAAATAAATTACAACAAAAATGACAAACATAACTACAATAAGCAGTTACAAGAAGCTGATATTTGTTCTACTCCCAAGCTATCAGCGGCACTTAAAAAGCCATGTTTAGCAAGCAAGGGAAAATAAAAAAATAATGCAGTTAAAGTGTGTGTGTGTGTGTGTGTGTGTGTGTGTGTGTGTGTGTGTGTGTGTGTGTGTGTGTGTGTGTGTGTCTGTGTATGAGAGACACAGAGAGAGAGAAAGACAGAGAGAGAGAATATGCATGTGTGTTAGACACAGTGTGTGCAAGTGAGAGAGAGAGAGAGAGAGAGAGGGAGAGCATACTTTTCACATATCCAGATTTTCACGGAATGAACAGATGTTTGCCTCATATTTTGGTCTGTTCCCCATTAAATGTGCGGGTTTTCTGGTAAATGTATGAGGATCAAAGTTACTAAATAATGACAGACATTTGAGTTTCAGACTTCATATCCTTCTGATAAAAACATGCTAATGTTAAACCTGTTATTCTAAAAAGTTTAACTTTATAGGAACAATAATTAAAATGTGTCTCTAATTTTGGCTCATTTGTCTCCCAGTAATTTTGGCTTTGTCCAGAATTCTTAAACTAATACATTGTGAGATATGAGACATGTATTTGGACATTCAAAGCATACTATAATATCTTTTCATGTGCCGCTATTAACATAGATGTTCCCCAAGGCTCAGTACCAGGCCTCCTTTTTTCTCACTATCAATGAACTCACTTTAGGCCTTTCATAGTAGGTACACAGATGATATACAGTAAACTTTCAGTTAACCAGCACCCATGGGGATTGGTAGATGTAGATAACTGTAGTTTCTGTTTTTTTTGAGAGTTACTATTAAAAATAGGCCTGACTAATATTGTACCCTATACTATGTTTTTGGTTTGATTTGTTCTCAGATTGGGGAGAGAGGGAATTTATTCCTATCTTCCTTTTTAAAACTCTAAAACTCTAAAAACTTAAGGTATGTTTCTGCTGGAGGAAAACAGAAAGTGCAACACATGAAAATTGTACTTTATTTCTTCGAATTTTTGGAGGTTGCTTGAGAGTGCTGGTTGCTTGAGTTCTGGTTAACTGAGTTTAATGTACTTCTCCTAGATGCAAACAAAACTCATCAATCACTCAAAGCAAACCTGCAATCAAAATTCTCTGACCTCTGTACTTGGTTTCAAGCAGGTTACTATTTATTGCAGCCAAGACTAATGCCACACTGTTTTTCTAGTATAAAGAAATTTCAGTCATTACCAGAACTAATAATTAAAGATGTTAAAGACAATACTCTTTCCAATGTAGAATAGCAGATACACCCAAGTTTAACACTGGACCTTCTCCTCAGTTTCAGTAATAACACAGACAAAAAAAATTACTTATAAAGTTCTTTAACAATTAAAACTATGCCATAGAATTTCCCACTTAATATCACCTGCTTCCCATAAATCCTTAAATAAAAATACTCTGTTTTCAAAACTAGAATATGTCCTACCACTATTCAACATGTTGTCCATCTATAACTGTCAAAAAACTACAGTCCTCAGAATTAAAGATATGTAAATGTATACTCCTAGTTGACCAAAGAAAACATAGCTATGATGTTCTTTAGACAATGCAGTGACTCCCAATACCAGATAGAGCCAACCTCTTTCTAGGAACACTAATATTCAAAATTGTTAAGATAGGGTACTGTCCTCCTCTCAGAAGGAAACTATCTCTGAGTTACAATCATTTCTCACTCAGAAGCCAAGATAACTTGCTTACCCTTTCCAGACCCAGATTCAAACTCCACACAGGAGACAAAACTTTCTCTAGAACAGGGCTTGCACTGTGGAGCCACCTGTCTAATGATGTTAAGTGCATCAGTACTGTAGAAGCATTCAAAAAAGCTTTAAAGGATACCCTCTTTGAGGAAGCCAAACACTCATGCTTTTGTGATACAGCTTAAGAAATATAACATTGAATTCAAATGCTTACACTCTTGTATAACTCTATATATTAATTCATATGCATATATTTTCCTAGCATGTTTGTAGTGTTTTCCTAGCAAGTTATCAGTATTTTATGTTTTTCTCTTTTCAGATTATATCATGTAATGTATTTTGCGTATACTTATCTTACTGTAAAATAGTCTTATCTCTGTATCTGGTTTGTGGCTGAAAAGGGTCAACTGACCAGCCCACCTACCAGTAAACAACTTTAAATAAATAAATAAATAAAAGAGGTACAGACAGAGAGAGACCTTGTTTTAAGGGACAGAACAGAAGTATGAGGCAAAATGAGGGACAAGCTGAGAGGTAAGGGATGCATTCTTTTGCAGTGTATGTATTTGTTCCATTTGTTGACAATGGCACATCTAAAGACAGTGGGGTTTTAAGTGCAAGGTGTGTGCGTGCACACGCAATGTGTTTGTGTGTGTGTGTGTGTGTGTGTGTGTGTGTGTGTGTGTGTGTGTGTGTGTAGTTGTGTGAGTCTGTCTGTACCTCTGCATGTGCATTTGTGTGGGTGTGTATGAGTTTCTCCATATGTCTGAGAATCTCTTACTCTTCTGTCTCTTGCTCGTGCATCTGTTAGTGAGTGTATATATGAAATTCAGTGTGTGTGTGTGTGTGTGTGTGTGTGTGTGTGTGTGTGTGTGTGTGTGTGTGTGTGTGTGTGTGTGTGTGTGTGTGTAGACATTAAATGCTTACATAACATATATTTTGGATGTAAAATACATCCTCCAACAGCAATTAAATATCCTATAGCAATTATAAAACATTAAGCAGAGGAACTATTTTACTTCAAAGATATTTAAAAAAGTAAAACAAATTCAAACCAATTTAACAGATAGCTCATCTTCTAAACACAATAATGCTATCAAGGGAATGCATTACTGGGGGTATAATGGATCTTCCAGTGCCTCATATCTCCCCTAGGTGTCCATTATTTCCCCAATAACTCTCACCTTAGACGGCATTACTGTTTGCTTAACAAGCCACTTCCTGTGGTACAGTGTTTGATTCCCTCGGTTTTAATTTGCCTAATCTTTAACCTTGAGCAAGTCACTTGACCAAAAAGTGCTTAGAGGCAGTTGGGAATTTGGGCTAGACTTCTAAGTGGTCTCCTGGACTGCATGCCTAGTAACTACCTACGAACCTATACCCAATTAATTTCCAAGACTATGGAGTAAGATTCCTCCTTACGATCCTTAGAAGTCAGTGATTAGCTTCCTTCAAAAATAAACTTGATATATGAATCTACACATATGGTGTGTGTGTGTGTGTGTGTGTGTGTGTGTGTGTGTGTGTGTGTGTGTGTGTGTGTGTGTGTGTGTGTGTGTGTGTATGTGTGTGTGTGTGTGTGTGTGTGTGTGTGTGGTGTGTGTTGGGTGTGGGTGTGAGATTACTTGTAAGGGAAAGGAATAAGAAACATGAGCCTCTCAGCAGCCTTAATACTTTAATGCAATTTATAGAACAGTGCACAATTTAGTTTTATTTAAAGGTAGTCAGTGCACATTTCCTTGGGGTTCAAATTTATTGTTTTCTGAAAGGAT
Organism: Protopterus annectens; assembly: GCF_019279795.1. NCBI lineage: Eukaryota > Metazoa > Chordata > Ceratodontiformes > Protopteridae > Protopterus > Protopterus annectens. The sequence continues at coordinate 1,880,745,668 of NC_056726.1, forward strand.
GCAAACTTTTTTTCCACATCTGGGGGGAATAGTGATTACAAAAGAATACTCAATACTCAGTGGGCTGTAACACATTCTTTAGCACAGGTAACCTGAATTTTAGATTAGGTAATGCCTGTGGGTGCAGCCATCAATGTGGGACAATTGCTCCTATCCAGACGGTTAAACTTTGTTAAAAATATACATAATTGTATGTGGGGTTTTTTTCTAAGTTCATAGCTAAGTTCATAGGAGATGGGGGGTTGTAAACTGTATTTAGTTTTTTTTTTGTTTGCTTGTTTGAGAGTGTCATTTACTTAAAATATTTTTTATAAGTGACAGTTTCAAATAAAGTTGAAAAGAAACAACTGTATACAATATCAGCTGCCAGACAGTGTGTGCATGTAAGATAAAAGTTGGAACTACACATTTAAAAGATCTGTCATGTATAATATGTGAGGGAATTAGCTTTCTATTGTGTATACCTTATCTTGGAATGTAAATGGCCTTAAAGGTATAGACAAAAAGGAAAGAGTATGTAGGTTGCAAATAGCAAGCCAAGCATACATTTCACAGTGTGGAGGATGTGAATTTCACTTCTTGAAATATGTTATGCACCTAGTTCACTAATAAAATTTGAACTTTAAAATATATACTACAAAATAATAAATTAGCAGATAGTCCACAGTTGAGTTAAAAATGGAATATCATTTATTGAAACACACAAACAAGCAATCCTAGCTGAATATAATGAAAAGCATTAAAGACATTCATTAATTTATATATAATCAGGTTATTTGGAGCAAGGGAGTAGTTACAGAGGGTGGTTCTGTTAAGAGCAATAAAAGCATTAAAATCATTCCAAGTCTCCCTTCTCCCTTAACACCATAGTGTAAACTGAGACTGTGCTACCTTAGAACTGAAACTAAAAAGCTAGAAACCTATTCAAATATATAATATCAGAACAGCTTATTAAGGCTAACATACTAATACAAACTTTATTAATTAAGAAGCTGACTCACTACCAAAATGACTAACTAATTAAGTAACAAAAAGATCTACCACTAAACATCTCTCAGAATAAATATTAACTTATAAACTGAAACACTTTTAACAAAAATCGCTTTTGTACCAAATAAATACTTAATCAGGTTTATGTGTAAAAAACGGATTCCTATTACAAGAACAAAAGTTCACTACTTCGAACTTGTAATAGGAAGCCTCACTTCTGTGGAAATTCACTTTAACGAAAGTGAACTTTTGCGTAAGTGCACTTCACCAAAAACACTGCAGCACAGTGGAGGACATAAAAACAAGCTATGTCCTCCACTATGGTGCGATAGTCACGGACTTTAGGGTTAGGGCATGGGTTAGGGTAAGGGGATAGTTAGTAAAGCTATCCCCTTACCCTAACCCATGCCCTAACCCTAAGGTTCGTGACTATCGTCCATAGTGAAGGACATTGCTATGTCCTTCACTGTGCTGCAGTCATCACGGACCTTAGGGTTAGGGCACGGGTCATGGTAAGGGGATAGCCTGTAGGGCTATCCCCTTACTATGACCTGTGCCCTAACCCTAAGGTCCGTGAGCACTGCACGGAAGTTCAGTACAACACCTGTTCATGCACTTTCACTTCAGTGAGCATTCTATGCACTATTTTGAATTAGTGAAAATTCAATCTAGTGTATGAAACCCATAAAAAACATATCATAATATTAATGAACATGTGAATAAATCTACAAGTGAATACCTAAGTAGAAAGAAAACCATAACTATAAATGCTAAGGTGGAAATACAGTGAAAAATGTTAGAAATAAATAATGAAAAAATGTTAGAAATAAATGACTAACTAATTAACTAACAAAAAGATCTACCACTAAATATCTATCAGAATGAATATTATTAACTTATAAACTGAAACACTTTTAACAAAAATCGCTTTTGTACCAAATAAATACTAAATCAGGTTTATGTGTAAAACACATATCATAATATTACTGAACATGTGTATAAATCTACAAGTGAATACCTAAGTAGAAAAAAAACATAACTATAATTGCTAAGGTGGAAATACAGTGAAAAATGTAAGAAATAAATAATGAAAAAAATGTTAGAAATAAAGGATTAAGGTCCTGGGGATCTGTTCAGGTGTGGCATCTAACTAAGAAAGCACTTAGTTTAAATGCATAAAAGTATCAGGAAACTGTACCAATGTCACCTATTTTCATTGTAAAATATTTACAATGTCTGTTATTTGTTTAACATGGAAAACGGCAGACTATTGGACTTGCTGGCAGCACCTACCTTGGTGGAGAATAATGATAACAGGATTAATCTAGGGAACAGTAATGGTGAGTAAGTTCATAACCTAGGTATGAAAAAAATGTTGACTCTTTTAATAAACTAGTAAAGGAACTGAAATGCATGAAAGGGATATTTTGGTAACAAATTTATTTACAACAAAGTCTAGATAAGAAGAGACTGCCTAGAGGGTTGTGCCTTAAGAAGAAGCCTGTGTGGAATTATATGGATGAAACCCTGACAACTGAATGGTTTGATACCTTAACTAATGCTAGCTGCAACCTCATAAGACTGCTCCTTAAAAATAACCAGGCTAAACAGGAGGGCAACTAAAGCTGTAATCTCAGAGTTGGAGATGGCTATATTAAATGAGAACCACAAAGACCATGATGCGAGGTTTAATTCTCTGAGAGAGAGAGGGTAAAAAGTTTTGAAAAATCCATTAAGGAATGTAAACTGAAGAAGATGAAAAGGGATCAAGAGGATAATGATGACACTGAGAGATTTAATAAGACAAAAAAAAAAACAAGAATAAAGACAGAGGATTTTTTAACTACAACAACTATAGATGTGGTAACAGGAGATTTAACAGAGGCTACAAAAAATACCACCAGCAACCCCAGCAGGTTTTTCAAGAGGGAAATTGATGCAAAGAACCAGACCAGACAGAGGCATGATATGGATGGAACAAGTTCCCCCACCACCACCATCTTCACATATACCCTTGGCTACCAGCACACCTCAGAGGTCCAATGAGGGACAGCGTTACCTAGATCAGAACCAGAACCATAAAGAACCATAATCACAGAATGGACCAGAACCATCAGAGAGATATGGTGGAGGAACTTCTGAACCACAACCAACACCAGATCCAGAACTGACAGGACAATCAGGACCAAAGACAGCATGGCTACCAATAACAGCATATAAGGCCCACACCATGAAGAGGGACATTACCATCAATACAGACATCAACCACAACACCAACAACAGGACCAGTACCAATACCATTACCAGAAACAATGTCATAGCTCCAGAGGAGGACAATACTATCAGAGTCACCAGGAAGACTACCACTACAAACCCCTGAGACTCCAGAGAGCACAAGAGGATTTTCAATGATTCCCAACCCCAGCACGAGCCCCTCCTGAAGACTGGAGAACCAAGCAATGGACAGAAGTGAGTGAAATTAAATACCTGGGGGAGCCCAACTACACCCACAGGACCCAGAACCAGATGGAGAAACATTGAGATTAGTGTGCTTTCAAAGGGATTAACTTTTGTTCCCCACTGCAGGTCTGACAAAGCACAGGTACTGGTTGATTTAAAATCCTCTGTTAGAAAATTGAATCTGAAAGTTCTGTACCATGGCAAATCTGTTACCAGTGAGAAAAAAAACTACTGAAGAAACAATAAAAAGATTCGGTAGTTACTGCCCTCCATTACACCAAACTTTAGCAGCCTTTGAGGTTAAATGTGAAATGGACATCAGGAAAGCACTGGAAAAACCAGCACGGAGAAGGTTCTATAACCTTAACAAACGTGAGAAAAAAAAACATTGTTAGAGCTAGGCAGAGATAAGTCTTGACAGGTTATGAAGGCTGACAAGGGAGGGGGTATTGTTGTTGCTGATACCAGCAGCTATAAGCAGAGGATCGAAGAAATGTTGAGTGACACTAACTGTTATGAGTCTTTAACTTTAGAAGAGATTAAGGCATCATACAACAACTGGTACACAGCATTGACAGCACTTTATGATGATGGTTTGTTAACAGTTAACTTGTTTGACTATCTACAGACACCTTCCCCCCACTTGCCTAAATTATTTGGAATCCCTAAGCTACATACAAATATAGAAAAACTTCCTTACATGCCAGTGGTTGCAAGTGAGGGGTCCCTGACCAAAGCTGCTGCCATCTACCTGGATTTTTTGTTACAACCTCTGGCTGAGAAAAACATTTCACACATAAAAGTCTCTAATGATTTTTTAGGGAAAATAAAAAATGTTAAAATTGATGCTGATAGCATTTTATTAACAATGGATGTTGAATCATTATATACTGTACTTCCACATAATTATTCTATTGAAACAGTGATTGGTTCATACAAGAAAAACAACAATGGCACACCAGCATAACACACAACAACACGAAAACTTTTAGATATGGTGCTTAGCTACAAGTTTTTTTTTTATGTTTAATGGAACTTGCTATAAACAAAAGACTGGTACAGCCATGGGAGCAGCTATGGCCCCTAGCCTAGTTAACATAGCCCTAGGCAAGTGGGAGGAGGATTATGCTTTTAACAACAGAGCATAACATGCAACATATCACAGTGTATCTGTGCTTTATTGATGACATCTTTATTGTGTGGAAAGGAGACAGTGCTAAATTAGAATATTTTATCAACTATATGAATCAAACTACCAGCTTCCGGCATTTCACCTCTTCCCACAGCCTCATCTTGACAGTCTTCTTAGATATGCAGATTACTAAAGACTTGAATCAAGGTAAAATGGACATAGATCTTTACAGAAAACCTACCAGAGTAAACCTCCTGCTACATAACAAGAGTCTTCATCCCACCAGGACAAAATATAACAATATTAAGTCCAAGGGCTACAGGTTGGCCAGGATCACCATGAAAATGGAACCCTTCCTTAAGAACCTAAATGGTCTTGAAAATGATTTTTTGGTGAGGGGATACGAAAAAATTGTGATAAGAGGCATTCTGGAACCTATAATTGAACTAAAAAGTACAAATTTACCATTACTTAACAGTCCTTATAGGAGGGTTTTAAAGAATCCTATGGACGACAAATCTAAAGAAAGTTGTAGCTTGGCTTTTACTGTAGACTATTTCAGCATCAATATTATTAGAGAAAATTGGGCCATAATTACTGAATTCTTGTATCTAATGGACATCCTTGGAGAAGCTTCTTCCTTTGTGTATAGGAAAGCCAAAAACTTCAGGAGTTGGGTTGAAGGTAGGCCCATATCTTTGCATACATACATCAAAAAGTGTGGAGCCAACTGTGTTTTTTGTCAGCACATACATGAGGGAGACATGTTTTTCTGCCCTTATTTAAAGAAACTGATTAAAACCAACACAGGAGGTGACTGTAACTCAATGCAGGTGGTTTACCAGGCAAGCTGCAATGACTGTGAAGCATTTTATGTGGGGCAAACACAACAGACTTAAAAGAAGGATTTCTGGCCATCTTTCTGAAATTAGAGCTAAGTGCAAGAATAATGCATTGGCTCAACACCTGTAGCTGCACAAAAGACACACTGGCTTTAAATTTCGAATTATTGATCATGTGGACCTTTTGAAACTGGAAGGAGACATCCCTAATCTTTTAGAAAAATGTGAACTACTGTGGCAGCTAAAACTGAACTATTTTAGAAAACTGGGGCTTAATTATTATTGCTCCATAAAAAACATACTAGAACTCAGAAAACTGCCTCACTGTTTAAAAGACTATTAAAAGTCTGATATGGGATTGATTAATGCTGACATTACACACTAATATTATACATGCTAATATTGTTATAAAAAATATCAAACATTGTAAATATTTTACAATGAAAATAATTGGCATTGGTACTGTTTTCTGATACTTTTACTCACTTAAACTAAGTACTTTCTTAGTTAGGTGCCACACTTGAACAGATTCCCAGGACTTTAATTAAGCAATAACCCACAACTGGGTGTGGGTAATGCTGGATTTACCCACGGTTGGTGTGGTTTAGACACGAGGGTGAAGCCTGAGTGGCCAAACAAAGACAACCGTGGGTAAATCCAGCATTACCCACACCCAGAAGTGGGTTATTGCTATTATACAATGACATTATTTAAGAAAAAAATACTTACTTTTCTTAAATATTGGCATTGTATAATGCCTCCGTGCTGCCCTTCTGCAGCTGTCTGGTATTCTGTGGCAGTTCTGAGGTACTGCACATGCGTATGCTTACACAGTACATCAGAGCTGTGGGTGGAAGCAACGGAGAAAGGGAGATCTCAGTTAATTTTTTTAAAGCTGTCTCACTATGTTAAACTCCTTTAACATAGCGAGACAGTGTCTAAAAAGCAACAGAGATTTTGCGTTCTCCGTTGCTGTAAAAAAAGACTTACACTAATGGGAAAAGTCTGGACGACCAGACCTTTTTCCATTAGTATAATCTGATTTACAATGTGCACGCTGACCAATCTTTAACAAATGTTTCAACTTATAAATTAATATTTATTATAATAGATGTTTAATGGTATGTATTTTTGTTAGTTAATTAGATAGTCAGTTTGTTAGTGAGTTGGTTTCTTAATTAATAAAGTTTGGATTAGTAGGTTAGCCTTAATAAGCTGTTCTGACATTATATATTTGAACTGGTCTCTAGCTTTTTTATTTTCAGTTCTAAGGTAGCACAGTCTCAGTTTACACTATGGTGTTAAGGAGGAAGGGAGACTTGATTAAAAGAATGAGTTTAATGCTTTTATTGCTTTGAACAGAACCACATTCTGTAACCACTCCCTTGTTATCAACCTGTATGTTACCAGATGAGTAGCTAACTGTCTCACTGATAGAACCTACTCAGTCAAAGTATGGGAAGTCACCTCTAGTAGTAGACTCGTAATGGGCGGTGTACCCCAAGGATTGGTCTTGGGGCCACTACTGTTTGGGAAATACTTTTCTGAGGTGCAAGCCAAAGCCAGTGGTCTGTGGCTGACCAAGTTTGCAGATGACTGCAAGCTGGGCAATGTCTTAAATTCCCCTAGTGATGTGAACATCCTCCAAGAGGGCCTTACCCAAACTAATGACTGATGCCGGAAGCATGGCCTCAAACTTAATGCCAAGAAATTAATCATTATCCCCTTTGGGGAATATCTCATCCCCACTAATTATCACATTAATAGCAATGTACTAAGCATGCAATCAGTCGTGAGGGACTTGGGCACCCAGGTTGATAGCAACCTGACTTTTGACCACCATGTCACCTCCATTGAATGGAAGGCTTTCTACATGGCCCACTCATAAATAAGGGTATTTCATCCAGAAACAAGGAGATCATAACATCCCTGTACTCCTTGATTGTATATTTAAAGAGGTGAGATAAGGGTGGAGAAGTAAATACCAACCATTATTAGGAAGGGAGATGACAAGAGTAAAAGTGAATGATAGAGGAAGGCTTTATGAAAAAGCCTTAGTTTAGAACAGAACAGTTACTTGAATTATATTAAGAACATGGTCATAAAGAATTGGAATTTTTTTGGGGTGAACAAAAGATTAATTACCTAGTGGGGCAAGAACCTGTTTTTGTATATAAGACAGGGAGGAATTTCAAGCAGTTGTTGGAAAATAGTTTGGATCAAGAAAATACTAGTAAAAAGGGGACAGTACCATGTGGAAGTTGTACTCAGTATATGTATATAAACAAGGAAAAATCCTTCATGTAGAACAACGTGCTGCATAGTAAGGTGTCATTTGTTAATGGCACTTGTACCACGAGTAGAGTGGTCTACTTAGCTAAGTGTGAAAGCTCTATAGGATTTTATATCGGTAAAACAGAAAGAGCCTTAAAGATGAGAATTTATGAACACCTTTATGATATATGTAGAAAAAAAGACACCGATGCACTATACAGACATTCCTTAGTTTGCTCCAATTTTAAAAGGTTTACCTTTGGGATTTTAGAAAAAATTTAAATAAATCCAGGGGGTGGTGACTGGCAAAGAATGCTTTTAAGAAGACAGTTAGTGTAGCAGTTAAAACTAAATGCTACTTTTTTTTCCTGCGTTAAACAATCAAGTGTCTGTTGGACTAATTTAAAAAGAAAAGGCTGAAGTTTTAACGTGAACTACACATTGTGTACTGTAGCTTTAAAGCTGGCTGGTATGTAACAAAGTGAAGGTAATTATGTAAATTAGTGTGTAATCATTTAATATATACGATGGTTGAGAATTAGTTGATTTTATCTGATGAAGTCTCCTTGAAAGATGAAAGTGCTTATGGGATGTATTTTGTGTGATTTTTTTTATACTTACTACATTAAATTATTTTATTTTCCACAGTTAGAGTCTGTTCATATTTTACTTTACCAATCCCCATACTCCTCCCTTATCAGACCCATTATCAAGTACAATGCCACCTTTATTATGTACCTTGCTAAGCACATGCAGCAGTTGGAGAGATCACAAAGGTTCCTGACCAGGAAAATCCAGGGTCTCAAACACCTATCCTATACAGACAGGCTAATAGCTCTGTCCCTCTACTCAGTCTCCTACAGACTGCTCAGAGGTGATCTGTGTCTGGCATACAAGGCCATTTCAGACCCAGCCTTGATGGAGTTGCTGCATTTGATTTGTGTCCCAAAGACTCCCCCCATCTGTGGAATAGACTTCCTCTCCATGTCAAGCAGAGTGCCTGTCTAGCCCTCTTTAAGAGGACCCTGGATGATTGGATGAGTTAACAGAAAATACACCCCTGCAATCCCACCTGTGTCCCTGCTGGACAGAGGAGACAGGTGCTGACTTTGAAGGAACATGGGCAAAATTCTTGGCTAGGCTTATAAGGGCCTCCGGGCCAATAGCCTAGTATCATCCTATGAACCTATGAACCTATGCTACAAATAACCTGATTATATGTAAATTAATGAATGTCTTTAATGCTTTTCATTACACTCAGCTAGGATTGCTTGTTTGTTTCAGTAAAGGCTATTCCATTTTTAACTCAGCTGTGGACTACCTACTACATTATTATTTTGTAGTATGTATTTTAAAGTTAGAATTTTACTAGTGAACAAGGTGCATAACATATTTCAAGGAGTGAACTTCACACCCTCCACACTGCAAAGTTTCTGCTTAGTTTTTTTTTGATCCGGTATAGGTTTTATACTGGGTTTTCTGAGACTTTGAGGGACACTACAGATTTTTCTTTTTTAGTTTGCAAATAGCAATGTTGCAGGAGACACACTTGAATAGAGAAGAAGAGAAAAAATACATTAATGGTAGATTTGTAGTAGTAATGAGCTATTGGCAAAGGAAGAGGAGGATTATGCTGGCATGCGTTTATAATCCAGCAAAAATGCTATTATGGAACTCAAGAGTAAGAAGCAGGCTAGCAAATACGGTAGATGCTCGGATAAACCAAACTTGATAAATTACGAAAAAATCCAGCACCCTGAGCATGAATAGCAAACATGAGTTTATTTAGCAACCAGACCGGTTTCAGCAACAAGCTTTCTTCAGTGGCTGATTAGAAAAAATTAAGAAGAGTCAAATATATAGAAAATTTAAATAAGGTGATCTGACATCACTTCCTGAATATGTAAATATAGCCACAAGCATTTAAATCGTCAAAATAAAGTAACATATGACAGTGAAAATATCTCAAAGATACAATATCTGAAAACTATATTACAAAAAACAACCAACATTAATAAAATAATGAAACATATCATGTAAATGCTGGTAAACCTGGTGACAAACATGAAATATATATAATATGTAACCATAAACAATGGCCGAACAATCAATTTATATGTAATATAAAAGAGTTGAAATACTGTGTAAATAACAACAGAATAATTCATTGTAGTTTGTCATTGAGACCTGGTGGGAATAAGCCACCTAATTTAACTATCCATTTGGTTTCTTTGCTGTCCAATATTTTATGCCATCCTGTTTTATACATTCTGTTGCCAACAATTTTGTCAATGCAAATAAATGAAAATTGGGCAGTTTTGTGTATAATAGAATGTTTATATAATGCATTGGTGGGTCTAGCATTTCTGATATCACCTAAATGTTCAGATATGCGAATGCGAAATTGTCTGGATGTTTGTCCAATGTAAAATGCCCTGCATGTGCATGTAGCTAAATAAATCACCCAGTCCGTGCTGCAGTTGGCAAAATGTTTGATGTCATAAATCTTACCTGTATTTTTACTGGTAAATTCTTTTGTTGTAAAAACAAATTTGCAAAAGGCACAGTGACCACAAGGGTGGCAACCTCTTAATTTCTCACCTGAAATGGTGGTCTGTATCATGGAGGGTTGTTCTGAAGTGATTTTTTTGAAATGCGAAAAGTGTGATCCCAAAGTTTTGCCTTTCTTATAAGAAAACAGACATCTGTCGTCAAGCCATTTTGCTAGATGTTTATTGTTGGTAAGTATGTTCCAATGATGACTGATTATGTCTTGTAGTTGATAAGTGTTTCTGCCAAAAGTGGTGACTAGTCTGGGTGTCTGATCAGGTGATTCAACAGCCTTGGATTTGTAACATAACATATTATGGAACTCAAGAAGATATTTGAACAAATAATTGACTTTCAGCAGGGAATGTTATTTACAGATTGAGAGTGGAACTTGATTTGAAATAGTGAGGATGTAGCAGGGGGACATAGAAGGGAAAATATAACAAACAATGGTACATTTATTAAAATATATGGTATAGAAGATGTCAATTCAGTAGAAGAAACTCGGACAGAATTTACATATTATTGCCCAAGGTGGGATAGACTGGATAGAAATGATATTTCACAGACGCATGTGCATTTAATTAAAAGATTTGGTATACATTGATTAAATATTTCAAATCATATACTGATAAAACTAACATAAATTAGACACTTCTGCTTTCCTAGTTACCTGCTAAAAGAGATTTATTGGGGAAGATCAACATTTCTTCAGAAGGGATAGCTATTGAAAGGGATAAAATCCAAAAGGGGTCTAAAACAGGATAGAAATAAAGAAAAAGTGATATAGTTAAGTAATAGGAACTACTTAGAGGGTTTGACCAAGGCTAAACTATTGCAGAATAAGGAGCATCTCACAGAATGAGAAGAGGAGCAACAGCTGAGTGCTAAAGGGAAAATGAGGGAGTATTTGGGTAATATGCATGAGTTTAGAAAGACTGCTGTTAAGTAACTATTTTTGATAACAACTCGAGAGCACAAAAACATTTAGCAAAACAAATTGGGCAACAGAAAGGAGACTGGGTTGTCACTAAACTTAGGGAGCCTATGACAAGAAAAATATCCAGTGATCCTGTAGAAGTATTGTAGAAATGTTTTGGAAATTTTATGAAAATTTGTATAAAGAGATGAATGTGGAAATCAAGAAAAAACAAAAAGGGAATATTTATGGAAAACTTAATTATGCTAAGGTTAGAGGACGATGACACTCAATAACTAATAATGTAGATAGATGGAGATAAGATAAAAACAATGATGGTAATCAATCTACAGGGAAGTTTCCAGGAGGAGATGCTATTCCTGTGAAAGTTTGAAAGCTACGTGGGAAGAGGGTGATAACGATTTTGGAAGGTTTTGTCTTAGAAGAAAGCTATGGTGGCTGTATTATCCAAAGAGAGTAAAGACCTGTCAGACTTGGCTTCATATGTACCCATTTTAATTTTAAACTATGATTATAAAGTATTTATACCTATACTAGCTAGCAGAGTACCAAAGGTGTTGCCAAGGTAGATGTGGGTTAGTATGTTTTTGTAGAGGGGAAACAAATATTTGACAACATTAACAAAACAATAATGATCCAGAGGGAAACAGAATGTAAGAAAAAAAAACATTATTATTGGTTGGTTAGAAAAAGAATTCAATAGAGTATACTCGGATTTTATGAGTAGGGCAATGGAAGCATTTGTATTCCCTGAAATAATAGTAGGGTTTATTAGGGGGATATAAGAAGGATACAGAAGGAGGGTTCTTCTGTCGTAAGCTGTGTTTGAACAGAGGAACCAGGTAGGAGTGTCCTCTTTCCCCATTATTTGCTTTCAATTTAGAGACATTGGCAAAGAAAATAAGGGACTCAGAAAATCAAGGATATAACTGATGGTATAATCAAGAAAGTAGAGAAAGATCAAGAAATAAGGAGAAAATATGAGTTTTAGTTGCAAATCCTTTAATAGAATAGCAACAACTATTCAGAATATTACAGTCGTAAAGCTGCAGAAAGTATTCTATGAACTAAGCCAACATGGGAAAGGAGAAAGGAGATTTCCCAATAGAGGTGACTGTAAGTAGGGCTACAGAAAATAGGCAAGAGGGAGATGGAATTTGCTGGAGAAAACTGGCAAAGGAACCGTGGTATTGAGAGCAAATAACTAGAAAGGGAAAGGTAACAGAATGAGAAGATATCAAGCAGAAGTTTGGACTACAGGTTAGAGAGTGCCCTTTCTATTAGGGATTGCTATCAGAGTATAGTCAAAGAGAAAGGAGCATTGAAGTCCTAAGTGAAATACCAGATTAGGTAGAGTTTTTGGATGAATCTAGAATAGAAGCTGTGATGTCCCACCACTGCCAACCAACTTGTGAAATGCATAACCCACCTCTGGGCCAGTAATCAAGGAGCCTCAATCCTCACTACTGGCACCTGTGGGGGGACATTCACTGGGAGGATAACAGGTACACACACACACAGTATTTCCAGATGCAGCTCTCTGCATCAAGTGCAATTTCCCTTAAGAGCACACAGAGACCACAGTCAGTCTGAGGCTGGTTCCTCTCTCTTTCTCCAGATCCCCAATAAGACTCCCCACTGGTACAGCTATAGAGTTGAAATCTCAGGTGAGTGGCCAAGTCAAGACCTCCAACACTCCCTCTGTCCAACCAGTGCTTCGTGTCCCTGCCCAAGTAGCTGACACACACACTCTTTGAGATTTGATTTATATACACACACACACACACACACACACACACACACACACACACACACACACACACGCACACACACACACACACATACACACACACACCTGGGAAGGGCTGGCACAGGTTTACTAGCTATGCCCCCTTTTGCCCAGACTACAAGGTAGTTACCACTGCCAACAGAACCCCTTGACAGATACTTTAAGGCCCTTAACAAAGGGTATCCAATCTTACTGTGTGATATTAATATTAATACAAATGAGAGTTTGACCAAGAGCAAGGCTGTTAGGAATGGCTCACATAGTGTCACCAAATAAATATGTAAGTATTCTCAAAATTTAAATATCTCTACAAAGATCAGCCACAATGAGAGGTTTAAATACATTTAATAATAAATAATAAAAGAACAATACTAAATATATATTCACAGTGACATCAGAGTTCAGAATCACAGAAATATTTAAAACAACATTGCAGGACAGGCTCAGAGAAGTAAAGAAAAATATCTATTCTAAGCTTGACTACATTCTTGGCTGAATCTAAGAAAATTATACAATTCCCTATCAACTTACTTAATAAAGCAAGGGAGATGATGTGGTGAGTGTTTTTTGTTGTCAGGTCCAAGACATAATACAGAATGATCTGTCTCATTAAGAGACTTCTAGAAATAATATCTAAAATATTATTGCTGGGGTAGCTTGCAGAATGACATCATTTCTGGTCATCTGACTTCTAGTTCTCATGCAATACTCCAATTGTTGAAGCTGGCAGTATTTAGCATCTACCTGTAAAATACTCATTTGCTCAGATCTTTGGCAGATGCTGGAAGTCATAAAACAATTGCATTCCTTCATGCTTACAGACTAGCAATTAGTTCACTCCAAACACAATACAGAAAGCTTCCTAGTTCAGACTCTGTGTCTCTAGCTGCACTGAAATGTATGTATAGCCTAGCCTATAAAGTAATTTAATTTCAGATATTTTTCTAAAGTTTGCTGGACTGAGGTTAACCCTCCATGTTTCCTCTGTTAACATATACATTTAAAGAGTTATAATAGCGCATGTACATTTCTGTTCTCTTCCACTAAGGCACACTGTGGATACATTTTAAGCACAAGCTCTTTACAAATTCCTTTTCAACACAAACATCTGTACAGAGCAGTTTGATATACACATGACATACAGTTCTAATACATTTGTAACGCAAGCATGTTATATGACATACAGTTCTAATACAGTTGTAATACCAGCATCTTGTATAAATTAGTTTGATATTCATAAATGACATATAATTATTTACAAAATTCCAGCTAGCTGTGCTGGCAGTACCTCTTTTCATCACATAAACTGCTATTAAAAAAGAGATAATTAGTAAGGCATATAAAATACTGCAAGATAACTATAATAATCAAGTACGTCAGGTCAGAAAAAAACTGGGGAGAAAGAGAGAGTGGAAAAGCAATTTACAAAGGAACAATGGAAGGACATATGTATGGCTTATGTAAAAAAGTCCAGAAGGTTTGGGATTTTTGCATTGTATTGGCTGCATGTATATTTTTACTCCCCAAGAAGATTTTTCCTCAGACAGATTGCAAATTCTGGGAAAGAAAGAAAGAGGTAACTGGGAACATGTGTTTTGGGAGTGTAATGAGCTGGGAGATTTTAAAATGTCCCTACAGAGAATCCCATAAGAAATATTGGGGGAGCAAATGGCTGTAACCAATGAAATGATTCTTTTGAGCTTGAGCACAGGATCCAAATTGTTTAAACATTGTAAGGTCTTATTAAGTTTAACACTAAAAGTATCACTAGAAAATGGAAATCATCATCTAAAGCAAAAGTAGCTGAAGTATTGAATACTGCTAAACAGAAAAATGAACTGGAAGTGGGATCTTTAGAAAATGGAAGGAGCATAGAAGTAAATGGAATTTGTAGAAACAATATATGCAGAATAATGTTCAGGAGGAATAGTTAGGTTTAAAGAAGACTGGAATTGGGCAATCTATGCAATGTTGGAGTGAATGAAAATTGTTATAAAGAAAGAAAACATATATGTAAAGTATAATGTATGCAAATAAAAATGTTAATATGGCTTGTTTTCTTTTCAATTAATCAATGTGTAACTATGTCTAAAGTGATAATGTAATAAAGGAGTTTTTAAAAAGGATGCCCTTAGGCTAGTTGAATTGCATGATAACTGTAAGAGTCAATCAGAGGACGTTAGAAAAGATTGGGAAGAGAGACTGAAAAAGCAATTGACAAGGGAACAATGGGAGAAGATATGTATAGCTCCCAAGTATGCAATAAAGTAGAGAAGCATTAGCATTTTTGACTGGAAGTTATTGCAGAGATATTTTAATACCCAAAGCAGACTTTAAATACTTTAAAGATCTTTCCTTAGGTAGCTAACAAATGCTAGAGGCTTGATTGGGTAACTGATAATATGTTTATTATTATTATTTAGTGTAATGAATTTGTTTACTGGGAAACTTACAGAGAGCTCAACTGGATTTCCAAACCAAAACTAAGATTAGAGGAGCCATCTAGTTTTGTGCATCACTCTAGTTATTCAAGCAGAAGATAGTAAGACCATGTTTAATCTGAAGATGGACACTGGCTCTGTTTTTTTGTTTTGCCTGTCTTACTGATGTGGGATGTATGATTGCTAATGAATGTCAACATGAAAAATAACTGTGGAATAGCCAGTCTCAGCTAGCATGAAAAGAAACACTAGTAAACACACAAACACAAAACAAAAAAAGAACAGGGATAATATGTGAGCTAACTTCTGATCATTAATACTTGGGATAGAATATTATCAGTTCAATGGTATGATCCAGAAACACTTCCTGCAGTTTAATACAGGAACAAAATAATCCCAGAGAAGTGAAACATGAGATGTGCATTTTCAGTGGAGGAAGACAGAAGTGGATAGAAAAATGATTCCGCTTGTCTAAAGGAGAAAATGACAGTACCAGAAACAGTTTGACTCATAAAGGTACTGCAGATATACCACAGTTTCAGTCACAAAATTGGGAAGGAGGAAAAAGAAGATACTTAAAATAAAAAAAAAATGGTTGGACTGCTTTGGTGTGGTTTGGGGGAGTGCATTGTAGAAAGCTGAACAAATTTTCTGAGTTTTGCATGTTTTCCATCATTCATGTGTTTTTTAATGCATTCTGATCCCCCCCCCCCCACACACACACACACACACACACCAAAATATGTTGATTAGTGGCTTCTCTAAATTATCCCAACATGTAATCTTTATTGTCACCTTTGTGCCTTTGGATATGGCTGGTAATGATCTGCAAGCATTAGCCAACTTATCCAGTTTAGGAAATAATTATTTAAATATGTTCAGGAATAGTTATATGTGGGGTAACGTATGAGCAATGCTATTGTTAAGGAGATGCCTGAAATAATTAATATTATTGCTTTGCATTCTGAGGTAGTTCAACAGTTTATGTGATTTTGTGGAGGCACACTGATTGTAACAAGGTTTGAGAATTAACTTGTCAAGGGACTCCAGCAATTTGGAGATGGCACAGAAGGTGATTGGAAACCCATGAAGGAAGAAAGAAGGGGATAATATGATATAAGAATGAATAATAGAGTTTAAAAAAATAATCATCCTCATTTTGGCCCCCCTCACTTTCCCAACAATCAAACTCAACGCCACTTATTTATTTGCCCTGCACATCCTGGTATCCAAAGGCAATAGACATAGGAAGCAAGAGTTGGGGTTTGTGATGAGTCACAAGACCTTACCAGGTTTCCTGTTTCAAATGAGCTTACTTGATGTTGTCTTTAACACCTACTTAACTTACTATGGTGTGTTGATAGTTTACATCTATGTTTTTTGACAAGATATAAGCTAATAAATAAAGTTATTGTGCTGTTTTTAACATACTATAATAGCATATATTCCTGAGACTTAATCCAGTCAGGTCAGCAGATGAAAGGCAGTTGAGAATGGGGTTGGGGAAGGTGGTGGTACGTGAAAGAGCAGCTTGGAGGACTCACTAAAATGGTCCTAATTGGGCCCATTAATTGCAAAGGCCGGCCCTGTTTTTGATGTGGAAAAATAATGGTGAAGGTTATTTTGGTTGAATTATTGTCAGAAAGTGGCATTGAAACCATGTATCAGCATGCAAATGTTGAAATTATGTCTGCAACTACCTATCATGTGATGTTCTATAATATAATGCAATAACTGCTACAGAAGAAAAAGTGTGTTGTGATGCAATTTATATAGACCTATCTTCAGTCTTTATTTATTGATTTCTGATTGTTAACCAAGTAGGTGGAATGGTCCAAAGACTCCTTTCAGCCACAACCCAGACAGAAAGGTTAATGTATTGTAGAAACAAAAATGACAGATTTAGAGGACTTTCAATTATACAAAATTATAACCATTGATTAGTGTGACTATTACAAGTAAACTCAGAACATTTTCTTCTTAACCTAAATATATACATTCTAATAATGAATGGCCAACAACAACACATTTGAACATGTGTGGAAGTGGTAATAATAAGGAGTGAGGGCAGTGTTAAGTTTATGAATTTATGAATTGGCAGTAGTTTGTTAGCCATTGAACCTAAAGCATTAACAGTCAGTTTCAGTAAAATGTCTTCTGGTAGTGCTGCCTTCAAACCCTGCAGGGAATTTTGTGATTTGATTTCAGGAGGTGGCTTATTCCACAGAGCTGATTAAGTCTGGAAAGGCACGTTTTCCTGCACCATTTTTAAAACAGTACAACTAAGTGATATGGTGTTGTCTTGGCTACTTGTCAAAGAATATGCTTGTTCTCTTATGGATAATTTTCATTTTAGACAGGAGCAATAGCCTTCTCCTAGGATCTTGTAGAGTGAGATAAAAAGCAGGTATATGGGTTTTTGTCTCACTGAAAGCCAGTTGAGAGACTGAAATAAGTTGCAATGATGGAATCTGACAAGTAAGAAGGCAGGCAGAAAAGGTGCAAATGATATTACTGCAATAACGATATGTTGTTCAAACTATAAAATGATCATTAATTTAATTCATAGACTGGAGCTGATGAACTATATGCATGTTATCCTTGCTAGCCTAGTCTGTAACGTCTGGCTGCTATGCTATCGATAGAGAAAAAAGTAGAAAAGAATATACAGTTACCAAGGCAAGACACTGTGATAGTGTGCTATTAAAGTAAGTAGGTGGTGGAACGGACTGAGATAGACTGAACTGAAAGATACTCCAGCCCCTGACTGTTAGATTGTTTTCTGTAGTTTCTGCCCATTACATAAGTGTCTTCCCTGTATGAATGACTTCCCTGTCTGAATGAGAAAATGACTTATTTCCAAGCAATCTTGTCTGCAGGTAGTTGATGTGACTAAAATCATGTAACTTTTTAAATAAAATTTGCAGATGTGTGCTGTAGGTTTGGGGGTGCTTCATGCATTTATCTGTCAGAACACTGGAGGAAGTCTGGACTGTGTTCCTCTTTATCTAGTTTCAGTTATTTAGGTACAGTAGCCAGATGGTAACAGTTACAACTCTTCTGCGATTTGAATGATTGTGACAGTGCCCTCACAAGCTAACTCTAGTCTGTCTGGAACAAAACATAGTACATATATTTTCCTTCTAGTTTTTTTTTCCTAGCTTGAAAAGCAGTTATTTCACAACTGCTTCTCAAGGAAAAAAAAAAAAAACACTTGAAGGGAAATATATATATTTTTATATAATTTCTAAACAGAACTTTTACCAGATGGCTGGTGCTGGGAAGTGAATCCTATTGCTCAAGTTTTGCTTCTCCATCTCAAAGATTCGTACCACTTCATAGAGCTCCTAAAGAAATTCTGCATAAACTATGTATGTGTGTTTCTGTGCTTTGCTCGTTATGGATTGGGGTCCTGGCCACAATAAATAAATAAACAAACAAACAAACAAACAAACAAATAAATAAATAAATAAAAGTTAGTAAATCTGATTTACCAACTTTTTGTTTGAAGCCAGAACATAGGGTTGGAATTAAAGATCAATAGCAAAGGTTTCATTTTACCATTTGTTTTTGTTATAATTATATCCTCATTTTGTAAAGTGGACTTTCTTATTGTAAAATGTGTAATATTTACTTCAGTGGACCTATACTATTTATTACTTTTTGTTTAAAGTCAGGACCTAGGGTTGGAACTAAAGATTAGGTACATTTGTTTATTGTTTTTGTTATAATTATGCCCTCATCTTGTAATGTGGGATTTCTAATTCTAAAATGTGTAGTTTTTCCTTTAGTTACTTCAGTGGACATATATTTATTAAGTTCAATAAACTGGTGTTTCTGTTTAATGTATGCCGAGCAACTGTCCAATTACTTTCTGATTCCATATCATCCAGACCTGCCTTCTGATGATGTATTACAGATAGCAGACAAAAGTAAAGTGTCCCTTTGGGAATAAATATCTTTAAGAGCTGTTAGACACTCTGCCACATTTTCATCTGCGTGTTTGACAGCAAAGTGTCTAAAAGCTTTTAAAGATGTTTTAGCTTCCTGTTGCCATTTGGTGGTGACTGGCACTGGCTGCTGTTATGCTCGTGTGAGACTAGAGCTAGTGCTTAACAGCATTGAGAGGTGTTTAGCAAAACTTTGTTAAGCACTTTTCCTACATCAGACAGGTGCTTAATAAAGTTATCTTTTTCACAAATTTGGAGTACAAACTTCAGCTCTCCGTGCATTACATATTTATTATAGTTTAGGTAAGGATTTCACCACAATAGCTGCTAGAAAGACTTCAGAATTTCATTCCTTGAACTCTAACAAAAAGCACACGTAAAAAGTCCATTACCTGCAGTAGAAGCAAGGGTTCACGAAGAATTTGCTATCCATAATCTGTTTCAATAAGCTCTTTTTAGTAAAATAAAATACATTAATCTGGTTGAGAATTTATCAAGCTGAAGTCTTTTATCAAAACAGCAGGACATAAGGCTGGCTCCATGACAAAGAAGGATGATGCCCTGATTACTACCTATATGGCCCAGGTGCTGGAGGAGTTGACCAGGGAGAGGAGTGAGTGACTGATGCCAACTTGCCCATCCTGGGGGGAGGGTTGTCAGGTCTGTTGTGACACTGACTCCCAAGGTGAAGCAAGAGTACACCACAGAGCAGAGATAGGCCAGGAACATGTCCTTTTCAATGCCAAGCTTCAATAAGCAGCAGCCTTTGGAGGTGGGTGAGTCTTGTATTTAGTAAACAGAGTAACATGGAAGAGAAGGCCTAAAAGGCCCTTGCACAACTGAGTGTGTATATCAGCAACTCAGAGGTACAGAGTCAAGCCACCCAGAAAACCCTGGCATCTGCCAGAAACATGGTCGCTGGTGATCAACTTTTGTCCTAAGGGGAAATAAATGGACCTATTAATGATTTGCAGGCAGAGAGGATAAAAAAACATACAGACAAAAACAGCAAAATATAATCTACTAGTAAGAAATCAATAAGCTTTGCTAATGCATGTATGGTTTTCTGGCTGTAGTGCCAAATTGTCGTTAGTGATTAGAAACTCTTGCCAGCTGTAAAAGCATCCAACTAAAATCAATGTAAATGTTTAACCACCACAAAGAAAGCAGTAAGTGTTGACTCACTACATACTGAGTACAAGGTATACACTGTTTTATTTTATAAATACATGTATTCTATCACTATTACTCACATTCTAAACATATACTATAAATCTCTATGATTCTATAACAGATTTTAGCAAGCTTTCGTCATCCTTGAACTGTTTTAAATTACATTCTCTTCTTGACTATCACACTACAAATAAATTCTATTTAAAACAGTTCTCAAATAATAAAGAGCCTATAATACACAGAGCTCACTGTGAAATCAAGAGAAAAATAACCTTGTTATAACAAGATTCATGTGTAAAAACCTCACTGTTAAATCTAATGAATCTCACAGTGCTACACAGACAGAGGTCACCACACAACTGCATCACACTAGTAATAACAGCTTTGAAAGCTGTAACACACCTTGCACTGCCGCACAAAAAGGTTCATAGATTCTTTCTAGGCTTCAGGCAAGGAGACTATCGGGAACTACACCCAGTACTGATGGGAGACTAACAATGTCCACCTTTAAATACATTTTCTCCACATTTCTAGTCATAAAGAATGGCAGTCAGAACTTAACAGAGTGTACTTTTAACTAACCAACTTTAAAAACTCTACAAGTCCGATGGAACAAACAAGAGGGAGTATCAAAACAAAGAATAAGTCTATGACTGTTTGGAAATGTTCCACAAATTCAGTAAACTTCTAAACTGTAATCAAAGAAAGGAGGTGATCGGGATGAAAGCATGCACAAAGCCAGGAACTTCTAAACACAGACATCCAGTGCTAAGAATTTAAAAGCATTTAAAGTAGCTCTTAAAAATCTTCTTCTTCTTCTTTTGGCTTTTCCCAGTTAGGGGTCTCCACAGTAGATCACCTGTCCACTCATGATTGGCAGTGGAGTTTTACGGTGTTGAGTTGCCAGCCCAGTGCCCAACCTTCCACAGAAGGCACACACACACACACACTCACTCGGAGAATTATAGTGACCTCTAGTGGTGAAATAGACAGCAGTTATAGTGTATGAAGACAGTGTGCCATGAAGACTATATGAAATATTTCACACTAATTCTTTTGCAAAACTTATGAAAATGTCAATGTTTTTCTGCATTATAACTGCTGCATCCAAAACCTTCATGTTCTATAAAGAATATGATCATCAATTATAATTCCAGTTTGTTATGCACTCTTGGAATGGATTTCAAGGTCACCTCTTAAAACCAGGCTGCCTCGTGGTTTTGGCATCTTTTCAGGCTTGCTAGTTGTTGCTGAAGCACCTACCAAGGGGAGAAAATGCTGAGAGAAGAAAAGTTTAGAAAGTTCAGTTACAGATTTGTTGTTCTGAACTGTTTGGAAGTTTCTAGAAGGCCAGTGCTTGCTTGGGCTAAAGGGAAGTCTCTGTGTTCACCAGTGGGAGTGGTTAACACTGAACAGCCTGCCTGTCCCTGGAGGAGTGGTTACTACCTAGAAGCTGTAGTTTTATTGGCCATTTTGGGTCAATTCTAAACTCCTTGATTTCTCTCTCTCTTAAAACCAGGCTGCCTCATGGTTTTGGCATCTTTTCAGGCTTGCTAGTTGTTGCTGAAGCACCTACCAAGGGGAGAAAACGCTGAGAGAAGAAAAGGAGCCACTTTTGTGATTTTAAGTATTTTCTTCTGATTTTTTGTTGTTTTACTGCTTTGCCGCCTACTTTTTGGCATTTTCTGGCTTGCTAAAGTTTATATCTGTAACAGAAACAGTACTTGGAACACATCTAGAGCCTGTTTACTGCATTTCCTGTGTTGCACTTAATTTAAAATCGTGTTTTTTCTCTAAAAACTGCATTTTACCTGATTTTGGCCTAGCACTCAAGTGTGGGGTCATTTATTGCACTGTTGTGATTATTTTGTTGCTTGTGTATCTCTGGTACCTTTAAACTACAACAAAAAGAAAAAAAAAAAAATCTTGCTTTTTTCACACTTTATGAAAGTTAAGAAAGTTCAGTTACAAATTTGCTGTTCTGAACTGTATGGACGCTTCTAGAAGGCCAGTGCTTGCTTGGGCTAAAGGGAAGTCTCTGTGTTCACCAGTGGGAGTGGTTAACACTGAACAACCTGCCTGTCCCTGGAGGAGTGGTTACTACCTAGAAGCTGTAGTTTTATTGGCCATTTTGGGTCAATTCTAAACTCCTTGATCTCTCTCTCTTAAAACCCTACAACTCTCTTTTTGCGCGGTTTTGCGCAGTGAGCAGCGCCGGGCAGTGCCGCCTAAACAGGTTTAAAGTATTCCAGGCTCCACAAAGTCTGCTCTTCACTTTTTCCCTTAGAACTGTTCAACCTCTCAAAGTAATCATTCTATTCTCTTTCTAAAGCCCTGCACTTGCTCAACTCTTATAAGGAAACACTAACTAACTAAAGCACTACACCCTCCTTGACTTCTCATAAGTATTAGACTCCCAATTCGTCCTTCCTGATCAAGTGAAAAATCAGTTCCCTTCCCTAATCTGATCAGTAAAAAAACAGTTCCCTATACTAATCTGGTATGTCCAAGGGTTAGTTTCAAGGTTACTCTCCAGTCCAGCTGGTGAATCTGGGAATTTTGAAGCAATGTTACAATTGCCTTATGTACACAGACAACCCTCTCCTCCTTCCAACAAACTCTAATACATGTGAGAGATGCAGTTACACAGCCAAACTGGTGGCAGAGCTCTCTCAACCCAAGACTGGCACAGTCAGTGAGGAGGAAAAGGTAACCACCCACACCACAAATCCAGTCTCACACAGACCTATTGCATCTGCATACCCAACACATAAACACACAAAACCATACTCAGAGGCTCTAAATAAAAATCTGCCTAAACAGCAAAGACCTCCTAAGCAGATATCCAAGCAACAGCCACCCCTCAATAATACCCACAAATCACATATCTCACAAAATTAGTGTGCCTCACAGTCACAGCCCTTAAGGCCAAACAACACACCAAATACATTTGTTATAGGGGACTCTATTGTCCGGCACACTGACATCCCACTCACCAGACTGAACAAGGAGAAGGTCACTGTAAGCTGCCTGTCGGGTGCCAAGATCCGCCACATAACACAAGCACTCAGGTCACTCCAAAGCAAGTGCAAGTATGACTCCGTCATTGTCCATGCTGGTGTGAATGACCTGAGACATACCTCCCTGGACTACATGAAAAGAGACATAGAGGAGCTCTCTGACCATGTAGCTCAGGCTGGTATGACCCTGACCTTGAGTAGCATCTTGCCCTCACCAAGAATGATGCCACAGTATAAAGACAAAATGATCAGTTTCAACAATTGGCTAAAGTATTGGTGTCATTCAAAGGGGATCCAGTGTCTGTCAGCCTGGGATGACATGCTTGACAAGCCACGTTGCTTCGCTAGGGATAGCTTGCACCTGTCACCCTTAGGCTTTCGTATACTGGCCAAGGCTCTTGCCACCCCCATAGTGCCTTTTTTAGGCAAGGCTCAAAGGACAAACCCACCTCCATAAACAACCCAAAGATAAAAAAACTAAAGGTGATGCTACTCAATGCCAGAAGTCTAAACCTCAAGATGCACGCACTCGAGACTCTCCTCAGTATGGAGAAAATTGATGTCTATGCAGTAACAGAAACCTGGTTCAAGGCTCCTGAGAGTACCCCAGCACTACCAGGTTATAACTCATACCATGCGTTTCAGCCCCAAAACTCGGACCGAAGCACAAAAGGAGGGGGAGTATCTATATTCATCAAAGATACCTACACCTCCAGGTTAGTGGCACTGCACGAAGCATCGGAAACCATCCATGTGCAACTAACAGCAGGCAAAACTGCCTTTCAGTTTGTAGCCTGCTACAGAACACCCTCCCTATTACAGGAACCCCACTTGGCATTCCTGAGAACACTGGAGAATATGAAGGTCTCTCCAAACACTATGTTATTGGGTGACTTCAACTACCCAAACATTGACTGGGAAAACTACTCAAGCCCAAACACCCTCACCCAACGGTTCCTTGAATTTATAAACTCTAACGCAATGGAACAACTGGTCACCACTCCCACAAGAGGGAACAACATATTGGACCTGGTCATCACCAACATGGGGACTCTGTGTTCCACACCAGAGGTAAACCCCGCATTGGTAAGATCAGACCATAAACAAATTTCCCTGAACAGTCACCAAAGCCATTGATGAGGGAAAGGCAGTCCATACAGCCTACCTCGATCTGGCGAAGGCCTTTGATACAATACCCCACTCGGGTATCATTGAAAAACTCATCAGCTTAAATGTTAACCCATACATCACAAGATGGGTTGCAAACTGGCTGAGTGACAGAACCCACAGGGTCAGAGTTGCTGGCGCCATGTCAGACTCAAAGCCTGTCACAAGTGGTGTACCACAGGGCTCAGTCCTGGGCCCACTCTTGTTTGGCATCTACTTTTCCAAGTACAAGCAAACACAGGAGGGTTATGGCTGACGAAGTTTGCAGATGACTGCAAACTGGCCATAGTAGAAAACACATCTGACACAGATATCCTTCAGAAGGGTCTCACAGAAACGGATAACTGGTGCCAGAGCCATGGCCTAAAGTTAAATGCCAAAAATGCATAGTCATACCCTTCGGGAAAAACAAGGTTACCCCTAGCTACCAAATAGGTGGCAATCCACTGAGTACAGAAGAAGTTATCAGGGACCTGGGGACCCAGGTTGATAGTAGTCTGTCATTCGACACCCATGTAGCTAAAGTAGTTAGGAAGACCTTCTACATTGCCCACCTTATCATGAAGGGATTCTCATCTAGATCAAGGGAGGTCATAGTCTCCCTATACTCATCACTCATCAGACCAATGATTGAGTACAATGCCCCATTCGGAATGTATCTGACCCGACACTTGCAGCAGCTGGAGAGGCCACAAAAGTTCCTCACCAAAAGGATAAAGGGTCTCAAACATCTGTCCTATGCTGCCCGACTGAAAGAACTCCAGCTCTATTCAGTCGCTTACCGCTGCTCAGAGGTGACCTTTGCCTAACATACAAGGCCATGTCAAACCCAGATTTGATGAATATGCTTCACCTCAAAAATCTAGATCCGTCAGAGCCACAAGGGCGGGAGACTTAAACCTCGACACGGCTATTAATAGGACGTGCTGGAGGGATAGATTCATCACCCAAAGACTCCCTATGCTGTGGAATAAAATCCCGGTATATGTGAGGCAGAGCACCTCGCTGGCCTTGTTCAAGAGAAATCTTGACCAATGGATGGGAGATCGCAGATATACCCCAGGGATTACCTCAGTGTCACTGCTCAACAGAGGCACAGCAAAATAATGGGTATAGTTCCCCATACTAAAGGGGTGGCGTAAGCCACAAAACTATGGGCCAGGCTTGTAAATGCCCTCGGGCAGATAGCCTAGTATGAACCTATGAACCTAACCTATCCATATCCCGTCCCCACCCCCAGCCAAGGAAATCACTGTAAAGAATTTCTCAAAAGCCAACTTTGCACTTCTCAAGACTGAGGTGGAAACCTTCAAAGCCCCTGGGCCAGAGGATAATACAGCCCAATCTGCAGAATCCTTTACAAATGCATTCTATGGGCACCTGCAGGAATGCATGGATCGTGCTATCCCAAATAATACCAAGACTCACTCCTCCAAAAACAGGAGACTGGTCTGGTGGACCCCGGCCATAAATAAGCTATACAACAGAAGGAGGAAGCTACTACATGACATAAAAAAATACTAAAAGGGACAAAAAATCTTACTTTACATAAAAACTCTTCTACTTAAAATAAAACATAAAAAATTATTAATAACTTATACAAATATTATATGTGTTAACTTAAATTTCAGCATCCAGTAACAGGAGAAGTCTTTGCTATAAAAACATTAACTGCTTGTAATGAGGAAAAGATAGTGTATCTAGCTACGTGTACTTTATGTACATCGTTCTATGTGGGCAAAATGATCAGAAAACTAAGAGAGAGAATAGTGGAGCATAAATCTGAAGTAAGAAGAAAAGTATTGACAAATGCTCTGAGTAAGCATGCCATGGAAAAAGGTGAAAGACATGTATTTAAATTTAGGGTATTAAGTAAAATGGCAGTGAGCTTAAGGAAAGGTGACATTAACAATCTTTTGGAGTTGAGAGAACTTGAGTGGATTATTAGGCTACAGGCGGATGTACCCCCGGCTTAAATAATACGGTTAGTTTAAAGCCAGTATTAGTGAAAAGGCAGAGAGAGAAGCTTTAATAGGTTATGACAAGTTTCTGGAACCTGATGTAGTGCACCATAGGATGTTAGACGCTACCAGTGACTTTTTATTGTGTATAGATATATTAAACACATATATTTGTATAAGTTATTAATAATTTTTTATGTTTTATTTTAAGTAGAAGTGTTTTTATGTAAAGTAAGATTTTTTGTCCCTTTTAGTATTTTTTACTTTTTGACCTTTATGAGTTGCATATTACTTTTAGTTTTGATTGTTAATTAGGGAGTGGGATGGGCTGAAGCATGTGATTTTATATTCTCCTATTTAAATGTTGATTCTTTTGTAATGACTCATACTGATGAAGGGTGTAGGCCCAAAAGCTTTATCTAATAAAGTTCTTGGTGTGGTATCGTGGTTCAGTTGAATTATAGCAGTATCACCTATTGTTGTTATCCCTCCTGTGTCCCTGCTAGACAGAGGCACAGTAAACTAATCTTAAAAGGGTGCCTTCTGTGACCTACTTTACAGAAGCACAGTAGGCTAATCTAATAGGGAGGTGGAAGCCAAATACACTCTGGCTAGGCTTATAAATGCCCTAGGGCAGATAGCTTAGTATCTACCTATGAACCTATGAATTATAGCCTGGTAATGCAGGGGTGCTGTCTGGAGCCTTGAACCAGGTCTCTGTCACTGCACAGATGTCGATGTTCTCCACTTTAAGGAGTGCCTCGACTGAGTGCATTTTGAGGTTTAGACTTCTAGCATTGAGTCGCATTACCCTCAGATTTTGCTTGCTTGTACCTGTTACAGTGGTAAATTTGTCATTTGAACCTTGCCTAAAAAAGGCACTATAGGGGTGGCAAGAGACTTAGCCAGTATCCGGAATCCCAAGGATGATAGGTGCAGCCCATCTCTGGCAAAGCATTGTGGTCTGGCAGTCATGTCATCACAAGCAGACAGATACTGGATCCCCTTAGAATGACACCAGACGTTTAGCCAAATGTTGAAGTCAATCATTTTGTCCTTGCACTGTGGTATCATTCTGGGTGATGGCAGGATGCTATTCAAGGCTAGGGTCATACCTGCCTAGGCTACAAGACCAGACAGCTCCTCCATGTCTCTTTTCACGTAGTCCAGGGAGGTACGTCTCAGGTCATTCACACCAACATGGACAATGACAGAGTCATATTTGTACTTATTGTGGAGTGACCTGTGTGCGTGCATTATGTGGCAGATCCTGGCACCCAACAGGCAACTGAAAGTAACTTTTTCCTTGTTTAGCCTAGTGAGTGGAACGCCCATGTGTCTGACTATAGAGTCACCTATTTCATCACTCTGTATTTTTATTTTAGTTTTTATTGATGCACAATCTGAAATAGTTATTGGGCGCATATCAAGACTTTCAATTAAATGCACATGAAATGTAAATTCTGCCTAACCTAACCCAGTTTTTGTATCCTGGGGAATAATAAGTAAACCCACACCAAACTCCTAGTACTAAATTCACATCTTTCATGCCCAACATTTTCATAAATTTCTTTAAAAATCTACCCTCCTTTGTTATAGTTTCCATTCTGAGCCCCCCAGACACATCTTCACTATAGCAAATCACACTCCAGTCCCCACCTATGAGTAATATTCCTTTCTGAAAGCTAATTATTTTTCCCAGAATTTTCTTAAAATCTATTATAGCAGTTTTTGGTGGAATATGAATACATGCCAGTGTAATCCTCCTCCTTTGCCAGTAGCCCCTTAGTACTGCAAATCTACAATTATTGTCTTTTTATTCTCTTCTATTACTATTAGAGCTCCTCTTGAAATTAATATAAGTACTCCTCTCTTCCTTTGCCCCATGTATTCCACTGAATAACCATCCTCAAACCCTTTCTTTATCAAATTCACATGTTCAGTTCTTTCCAAGTGTGTCTCCTGTAGCATAACTATTTCCATTCTACATTTTTAATATAGTTCACTACTCTTTCTTTTTTGTATTAATCTGTGAGACCATTAACTTTAAATACATTATGGAAAGTAACATATTCTTAAGAGATTATTATTCCCACCTTTTATGTATAAGAGCTTTTTTGTTATTAAATGTCTAGTTTCAGCTTTTGTGTTACATGCATGTACTATTTGGCAGGTTAATCTTTTATACAGTTGTTTCTTGTCATTTACATGTGAACCTAGGTTACATCTTACAGAACTTTTTTGCTATATTGAAAACCCTCAGACAAAAATGCACACACTCCCCCAACACTCATCTAAAGCCTATTAACTTAATAATAACACACAAAACTATGTATATCCTCAAATGTTGATGTTTTACTCTCCTAATAGGAACAAATGGTCCAAGTTTTCAGCCACACATACAGTCTAGAGATAACCTAAAAGAAAGGTTATCCCTGCTAAAATGCATGGCATAGTCTGTGGTTCTATTAAGTGTTGTCTGGTTTTGTTTTATCTTTATAACTCTCTCAGCTGGGAAACCACTTAAATGCTTTCAGAAAACATTTTTTCCAAGCCATTTCTCTTAATAAGATTGTCTGCTAGAGACATGAGAACCAGGCACAAAACTGTTTACTAGAAAATAGCCGCATAATAGTCAATATTCTTTTTCATATACTTGTTCCTAGATTAAGATAATGGCCTTAGCCCAGTCATTTCCATATGCAAGAATGAGAAAAAGCACACTAATGCTTCTTTTGTCATGCTCTTTTAACCAGATCTTTTTTTTTTTATTTTGCAGTGCCTACATTTCATAAAACTGAGCAAGGGGAAAGAGAGAAGAAAGGAGAAAGAAACAAAAAGAAAAAAACAGGAGCAAGTATTTACATTAGTATCCCCATTACACTTAAAAATAACTGAAAAATAACATACAAAGAAACTCATGCACTATTTAAATAGTACTATTAAAGGACAACAATGGGATTTTATTATTAAATGCTCAACCTCTCTGATCATTTTCACCCTATTTATAGTTTTTGATATGAATAAACAACAATACAGCATTTAAAATATTTGAAATCAACTGTTTCTCTCCATTAGAGCAGTACCTTACTGTACTGTGGTGGTTTCACTTTCAGAAAAAAAATTTATCCTACCATGGAAAAGCTTGTTGTAGTCTCCAATTCATTGAGGTCATCAATGCCAAGAATACAGGTAGTTTTCTGGCCAATTCCCTCTCCAAACTGAATCACCATGACCATCCTAAAAACCCACCCATGCTGTGATATCACAGCTCCCTGGTCCTTCCTCTACCCATACAAAAAGTAAAGGCTAGAACAAAGAAACAGTACATGAGTCAAGCCTCCTACTGTGAGCTGTCAATCACAGCAGGTAACAGCTCAAATTACCCTTAGCACTTTAACAGCTAGGGAAGTTATCTGTGAAGGGGGATGTAAGATGAGTCGAAGTAGTACAATTTAGGCTTCACAAAAGACTGCAATTTAGGCATTCTAAAAAGAAGCAGCAGTAAAAAGCACTTTGAAAGTCTGTTCTGTGGCATTTGCACTGTTTGTGTTTTAAGTAGTCACTGAACATCAGGAAATGTCACTTAAAACTGACTGAAAGACAGCAGTGTATGCATGTAAAATCAATGCAGTGACAGGAGCTTTGGGAATAAAGAGGCCTGTGTGATGTAATTTTTTTTACAGATAAACACTATGGGATACCTAGAGGTAGACTAAACAATTAGAATCACTTCAAGATGTTAGAATCCATGTGGTCCAACTCAAAAATGATGTATAAAAATATTTTAAAAACAGTAAATAGTCCCAGAGTGGTGTTAAAAAAACATGATGAAATGAACATGTTTTTTGAGTTTGAGCTGGGTGTGGCTCTCTTTTAAGAATTTTTTTAACTTACAGTTAACTTTCATCTTCCTCTTCCCATCTCTTGAGTTTTTTCTGATCATTAATGACATGAAGTAGCGCATATGGCTTAGAGTCCGCTAAAAGTTTAACAAAGTCCAATATTTCCAGATTTTCCTATTTTGTCATGTTTCACAAATATAATTGTTGCTTTGTAATCCCACATTTGTCATTTTCCAAGTTACTGATTTTATTCCCCAAACGTTAATGACATGAAGTAGCGTATATGTTTAGCATCCTCTACAAGTTTAACAAAGTCCAAGAAAGTTCAATATTTCTAAATGTTCGTGTTCTATTCCTGTTCATCTCCTTCTGCCAAACCCTGACTCTGCTTCATTCCCAACATACTCTCAATTCTTCTATTCAGCTCTTGTGCTTTCTTCTCTCAAGTATTTTCTGTTGAAACACTGGAAAAAGTTTCACTGACACAGTCTCTCTGTAGTCTTTATTACTAGAAGAACAAGAAGTAGAATGTCCTGCTGTTTCACAGCTCACTTTTTGTTGGACAAACTTTTGTGTTTCTTCCTTCATCAAAAAATGATTTTGTTCCTCCAGGGAAAAATACTTTGAAGATAGCTGGGTACAGCAGTTTCAATCTCACATCTGCTTCTTAACATTCCCTGAATAATGGAATAAATGTATTCCTCTTCTGCCTGGTTTACAATGAGTAGTCATTCCAGACAAATGCTCTGCTGTCTCTCACTTTTAGTATTTGTCCTTCTACGACAGTTTTGTCAGAATCAACTCCTTCTGCTGGAAAGATTGCATCTTTACTATTAAAGGCATAGTTTGTTTTCTCATAGCCAGGTTTGGAGCAAACACACAATGTGCCCTTTCAATTAAAATTCCTGTTGTGGAATACCAGCCCAGTTGCTTATTTGTGCTTTTATAAAATTAATACAGTCTGTTCCTTACAGCTTCTCGAGTACAGCAGAAAATCTCAAGCTTTCCCTACATGCGCTGTCCTCTAATTCTGTTTTTTTTAAACATCTCTTCTTGTGCAGTTTCATATTTAGCCAGCCTTTTCTTCATTTCACCCTCTGAGTTTTGCAGTTTTATCACCTTATCTGAATATCTGTTTAAATCTCATTCCATTTTTCCCAGCCTTTTATTGCTTGAGTTGATATAATCCATCAGTGTTTCATTCATTTTAGTCAGGTCTGTGTGCAGTTGCCTTATACTTTCCTCTAGGTTACTGGAAGTCATGTCTGGAGCTTGCACTGCTTTTTGCTGAACAGCTACAGTACTTTTCCCAGTCAGTGTTTTTTGTTGCTTTTGTAGCTGATTTTCCTTCAGGTCTTCTGTATTTCTTTTTTCCTGGCACCCAATGGGATGACTTTGGTGCATTGTCCCACTGCACATCTATACTTAAAATGTCAGTACACTACCAGTTCTCAGCATACTTGCAAACATAGCATGACATCTAATGCACTCTCACTCCCCCGTCTGGTCACAGGTTGGTGTATAGCCAAACAGCCACAAAGCTTTCTGTACCAGAAGGTAAGGATACACTCAGGGAAGGTTATGTTGGGGGTACACTCCAAATGCAATGGTTCCATGGAGGATGGAGAAATGGGGAAGCATTAGTGGGGTCTATATTATATTGTCGATAGCTCTCAATGTTGACTCTAAATTGTTCGACACCAAAACGTCGAACTACAAAAATAGCGAATGGCCAAATAACCGATTTCTTTCCAATGGAAAGAAATCGCTTGGCTGTTCTCTGACACCTGCCCTTTCCCTGAGTGTAGTGCGGTCTCGGAGTTAGAATATTTAATTGGGGGTTGTGGGGGGTGAAGCCCCCACTTAAATATATTTGTTTATGTGTGCCGTTGGTGTTTGCCCAACTGATTTCTTTCCATTGGAAAGAAATTGGTTATATGGCTGTTCATTATACTTGTAGATCGACATTTTGGTGTCGAACAATTCAGAGTCGACATTGTGAGCTGCCGACAATATAATATTGACCCGCATTGTCTGCTGAAGTCAGCAATGATTCACCCCAGCAAATAAGTCTGACAAATTAAGTAATCAAAAAAGAAAATTAATGAATAAATGATTAAATAAAAATGAATGCAACTAATGCTCCAAGATATTAGACTAGTCACAAGCTGAGGACCACTGAAGAAATTTACTGATGCTGGAGTATAATTAAAAGGCATATAAGCAAGCAGATTAATGAAACTGTCCAGAAACACTCTTCTGTGTGAAAGTGGTATGTGTTATACAATTGTTTTATAGTTCTTGTTTTTTGAGGGTGTATAATTTTATTTCTGGAACCATCAGTACTGGAATTCATGCAAACTAATGCAATATTAAGAACATGACCATGTGTTGGACAAGCTGGAGACCTGCAAGTGGTAATGCAATAATAATAATAATAATATAGGGAGAAAAGGCATCTGTTTTCTAATCACCTATGCCTGTGTTGTGTAACATAAACTTAGCTCCTTCAATTTTAGCCTTACATTTGTCATTAACACCCTTCACTGTGCATGCAACAAGTAATCAATATGTAGTAATGTGCTAAAATATTTCTGATATTTCACATTTAAATGTAACACTTGCCACTACTTACCTTCTCCTTTCACTACTTTATGGCACTCCCATCTTTACATAAAAAAGCAAAACTTGAACAATGCTACTATAAATCGGTTACATTTGCAGCAAATACCCCTTTCAGAACCCAATATTGTATAACACTAAAAAGTATAAACTGGTTGGCACTACCCTATCAACTGGTATATACACAGTGTTTCACCACCTATAAAATTATCCAGCATCCACCTGCTTGCCCAGCACTAAATACCATTCTGCACAATTATGTTTCCACTTGGTCATTACAAACCATGACTCTGTTTTTATCTCTTACTTCATATTGCAGTTCCTATTTGTATTATACTAACTTAACTTTAATTTCTCTTAACTGGTTAAAATTTCTCTAAATATTAAATCATTGCCATTGAGTTGTATGTACTTTAACCAATATTTTAACATTATGTCTAATTTGTTAAAATTGTTTAAACTGTAGATGTATTTATTTATGTATTTATTTATTTATTTTTGTATTTTATTATTTTTGAAGATTGTAAAATTATTGTTCTTAAAATGTTTTTGCAATACTTTGTTGCTTTTCTCCCCAGGCTTCCACTGAAAATGGGCAATTACCCAGTAAGACTTTCTCTGTAATCACTGTCAATAAATAAATAAATCAATAAATGAATAAAATAAACACTATAGATTATTAGCCAAAAAGCACATTATATCTATATCTATGTGGGTCTACTTCTGTTCATCGAAACACATTTCTTTGAAGAACAGAAGTATGAACCCATGCTTTGGGAAAGTTTGTCCATTTTTTGGAAATGGTTGTTTTATTATTTCGATCTCCTGCCAATATGCTGAGGTTTCTACTCTTCAGGAAAGAGAGGAAAAGAAGAAGCTCTGTACACAATGGAAAGGATTAACATAACAGAAACAACAGAAGCATTTAAAGGTCAGGGGCTCATCTTCATGACAGAAAATGGCATCACAGATTGTGTAAGGGTTGTTCAAAGTCTATCTTAAAGCAGAAAACAAAGATAGAATAATGACAGAAGGTATATTAATGTCAGCCTGTTAGTGCAGA
Organism: Protopterus annectens; assembly: GCF_019279795.1. NCBI lineage: Eukaryota > Metazoa > Chordata > Ceratodontiformes > Protopteridae > Protopterus > Protopterus annectens. Next base: position 1,880,779,887 of record NC_056726.1, read on the forward strand.
GGGTATGGTCCTCTATGCAGCTGATGTACTGATTTCATTTTGCAACTCAGGTGCTAAGGATGGGACCAGGGTAGAGATGAACACTAGTGTCTGCTCACCTTCCTTGGAGAAGGAAAGAGAGAATCCTGTTTTGGGATGACTTTTAGCCATGGTTGGATGACACTGCATAATTTTACAGTACCCACTCCTTACTTATTTTTATTTTATTTTATCTGTTTATTTTTTGAGAATAGGATTATCATGTTTGTTTTGCTACTTTCAGAAAGAAATGTTTGTGCTCTTGGACATGTATCATAGATATGCATGACAAATTATATTTCCGTTAATTCATTTCTAAGGGAGGTGGTACCCTTCTTAACCCCACTCCCCTTTTCAATTAGCTGGGAGGAGATTAAGGGAAGTGCCAGTTCTGCTTAGAAGCAGAATTAACAGAAAATACAGTTTGTTAATATTGGCTGGTTGATATAATGCAACATGCAAACACAAATTTACATTATGCAAATTGTTCTGTGTTTGTCTGTGTGTGTGTGTGTGTGTGTGTGTGGGTGCGTGCGTGCGTGCGTGCGTGTGTGTGTGTGTGTGTGTGTGTGTGTGTGTGTGTTTTGTGTTGGGGGGGTACCTGCTGTAAAACATTGTCAAAATCAGTGTGTGATATGTGTGTGTCTTCTCAGATGTAATGCAGAGTAGGAAGCCTATCTGGGTGGTGTGGAAAAAGAGCTTAGGCTTTCAGTCTGGTTTCACTGCATGTAAAGTGCATGCTCTTGGAATGTTGGGTTAAGGCAAAAAAAAAAAAATAGAAGGAATATTTATAAGGTCACAAAAAAGAGAAATACTGATGATAGGCAAAGGACTATGTTTAATCATTACTGATGAGGAATACCTGAATATGCAAGATTTATAGGGAAGAACCTGTAACTCTGTTCACACAGAGTCATACACACTGGTGCCTTTCATAGAGCATGCCTCAAAGTTTGTGTTGTGCCAGGGAAAAGTTTTAGATCTGGTACTGGGATGGGCTAGGAGAAGCATCACAGACAGAAAAGCAGACAACCACTTAGGAAACAGTGATCAGCAATCAAATAATGCAAAATGTAGGCACCAAGTCATGTTCCGTCAAAGTAAGAGTGCTAGATTTTAGATGGACTAACTTTTTGGAAAAATAGGACAGTGACAAGAGTGACATGAAAGAGCATTAAGTAATAGTTTAGAAGTAGGGGATAAGAACTGCAGAAACAGTAATCAGCAATCAAATAATATAAAATGTAGCCACCAAGTCATGTTGAACCAAAGTAAGAGTACTGGATTTTAGATGGACTGACTTTTTTGGTAAAACAGGACAGTGACATAGAAAAGCATTAGACAACAGTCTACAAGTAGGAGAAGATAAACTGTGGAAACATCAAAATTGCCATTACAAGGTAGGATAAGAAGATCTGAGGATGATGGCTGCTGAAGTCCTAGTCTCTTAATGGGGCTCAGAGGAAAGTAGGAATCTTATCTGCCAAACCTATTGGTTCACAGATTAAAGAAAGACAAATGGAAGACTAAACCATGAAGTAGAAGAAGCAGAAAAGAAGAAAAAATGTAAAAATACTGGGTATGATAAAGTATGCAGCATACTAGCAGAGCAGCAGACAGCACTACACAGAGTGCAGAAAGACAAAAAAATGCCAGAGAGCTATAAAAATACAAAATTAGTACATGCCTGTAAAAGTTGCCTTTAGTGGATTCAGAAATCCATAGACTGGAAGTCAGCTCAACTAGCAAGAGAATCACCCAAGAGAGAATTTAATGAAAATTGGCATACCAGAAAGAAGCCTTGATGAAATTCTGTCAGATTAATTTAAAATAAATATGAGACAATGAAGTATGACTTCCAGCTCCCCACCACCACTACTATCACTTTTGGGCCATAGAATGGATCCATAGTGGGGAAAGAGGAAGAAATAATATTCAATACATGTTTTATATAAAATGCACTCTTTCTGAACAAAAGACTACATACTTATGTCTGGGAAAATCAAGCAGTTGACATAGGATGGCTCCAACAGCAGAATACAAACTAAGCACTCAAACTCTTTGACATCCTCAGAAATGAGCTGAGGTGGCTTGGATACTCCTAAACAATACACGTCCCAGACAACATCCTGGTGCATGGACAAGTTAGAAGGTTGTTGTTCTGCAACACAAAAGAAGCTTTGGACTTCTTAGAAAATAAAATGAAATAAAATAATACTTTGACTACCTTTAAGGCTAGTCTTGATGGTTGGATGGATAGATACAGAGGCAGATTCCAAAAGACTACCAGTCAGTGTTATGTGGCTTTCTATAAAGCAGGTTTATACCACAGTAAGTCACTTACACTGATAAAAAATATTTTGGAATCGGGCCCATAAATTTACACCAGGATTGTCATGAACAGCCCTGCTCAATTTGGGAGGAGAGCACTATTAAGAAAAGGGAGACACAAACTTCACTTAAAGGGACAGTCCCAGGGATTTTTTGTTTTGATTCAGCCTTTGTTTACATTTCAGGTTTGCCTTTCTGAGCATGCTTATCTTTGGCTGAGGGGGGTAGGGGAAGAGTGCTGAAGGAAGTTTCAAAGGTATTAGTCAAATTCCATCTCAAATTGCAGTTGTACTGACAACAGCTCTCCCTGTGAGCCATTCATTAATTTTATCTGTGCATTTTACCCATCAAGAAAAGTAGCTTTTCAGGCATTTTATGACCTGACTGCTGCTGCTACTCTAGAAAGTACATCAGTAATGCAAGGATTTTAAACATTAGTAAACAGAGTTTTTTGTTGCTTTCATTTCATATTTCATTCTGTGCTGATTGTGAATCCTGGCCATCTACAATAATTTTATGACATGGCTTCTACCTATAGAAAACATCTGAGTCAGGCAAACAGTAGTGGAAACCATATTTCTCTTTCTTTCATGTTTTACTGTATTCTGATTTTTGAATACTAGCCTGGTGTAGTGACTTTCGGACCTGCTAGTAATTTCATAGAAAGCAAGTGTGTGACAGCCGGTTGGAGCATAAGTAGACATAGTCTTCTGTTCCTTTTTCAGCTTGTAGTTTGATATGTGCTGATTTCAGAATACTACTAGACAAATGCACTATTTTTTTTTTTTTTATGAGCGGGCTGCTTGTACATCTGTAGAAGCATGAGTGATGCAAAATTTAAAAATGAGTATACACTGATATCCCTTTTTCCTGGCACAGCTTTATTTTAAATATGAGACAGGAGCTGGCGGCATAGTTCTCCAATCCAAAGTAAGTCGGAGAGGAAAGTACAGTTGTGTACCTACCATAAATGTAGATGTTTGAGTGTATTCACTGTTGCAGTCATTACTCTTGGGTTATCCTGCTGGCAGGCTACACGCAGTCGGCCCGAGTTCCAAAGTCTAGGTCCGGCATTGGTTGCTGTCACCTCTTCCCTGACGTCAGTGTGTCGGGGGTATAAAAGATGCAGCCAATGCCATTTTCTTCAGTTTTTCTTGCCCCAGATGTCAGGTGCCCCAAATAGGTAGGCTGAAAAATATATCAATAAGAAATGCATACACAAAAATAACACTTCCTTCATCTACAAGCAAATACACCAAAAAGGCTGTATAGGATAGAGAAGTGCAGATAAGACCCAGCAAAGAGAAGGGGGAAGGAGGGTGGGTAACCTGGACTGCAACAGTGAATACACTCGAAAATCTACATTTATGGTAGGTACACAACAGTACTATGTTCATCGTGTTTCACTGTTTCAGTCATTATTCTTGGGTTGAATCCCAAAGCTGAGGAAGGGTGGCTGGGCTAAATAGGATTAGGAGAGGCTATGAGGCCCTGCAAAATTGCAGTGGCAAAGCCTGCTCTGGGAGTAGAGAGGCAAGTGGTAATGCTTTGTAAAGGTGTGCACTGAACTCCAAGTTGCAGCCTCTAAGATTTCTTTGGTTGGTACTCCCCTGAGGAAGGCTGCTGAAGTGACTGCTGCTCTGGTGGAATGAGGCCTAATGCCCTTAGGCACTGATTTGCCATGTTGAGAATAGCAAAAATGGATGCAATGGTCTATGCATTTAGAAATAGTCTGTTTTGAGATAGCCTTTCCTTGTGATCCTGCAGCATATGACACTAGAAGTTGCTCAGTCTTTCTGAAAGCTTTAGTTCTGTCCAAGTAGAAATGTAACTGCCTGTGTATGTCCAAAGAATGCAGAATTTTCTCACGCTTGTTCTGTGGATTTGGGTAAAAGGTAGGCAAGTGAATGGTTTGATTGAGGGCCACACTGGACACCACCTTAGGCATAAATGTAGGGTTTGTCCTCAGAGAAACCCTGTCTGGATGAAAGGTTCCAAAGCCATGAGTGCTTGTAACTCCGAGACTTGCCTTGCAGAGGTAATGGCTAGGAGCAGAGCTGTTTTCCAGGATAAGAATTTAATATCCGCTGTTGATGCTGGCTCAAAAGGAGGCAGTGTGAGTTTTTCCAAAACAAAATTGAGGTCCCAGGCCGGAATTGGTGCTCTCCTTGGAGGCATAATGTTTTTGGCCCCTCTGAGGTACTGCCTTATTAAAGGGTGAGAAAAGATAGGTGGTTCCATATTGTAATGTGCAGAAATGGCAGAGGCATGAATCTTAATTGATGAGAAAGAAAGGCCTTTGTTCAGCATCTCAGTCAGGTATTGTAAAATCTGAGAAATGTCTGGTACAGTCATGTCAATGCCTTGTTCCTGGTTCCAAGCACAGCATCTCTCCCATTTTTCTGCATAAGACTTTCTGGTACTGGGCCTCCTGGCCTCCAAGATAACATCTATAACAGCTTTTGAAAGAGGAGTGTTCAGAATGGCTACATTATCCGCCATGCTGCCAGATTTAAGGTCCTGAGTTGGCTGTGCAGGATCTGATTGTTTTGTTGGGTCAGTAAGTGAGAAGTTTGAGGCAATATCCATGCTGGATCTTGAGACAAGCTCTTCAGGATTGGATACCAGTGCTGGCATGGCCAGTCTGGTGCAATCAGAATCATTTTTGGCTTCTCTTGTCTGACCTTTAGGAGTACTCTGGGAAGGAGAGGTAGTGGGGGGAAAGCATATACTGTTAGATTTTTCCAGCTGAATGATAGGGCATCCACTTTCCATGCTTGCTTGTGGTAAATCCTTGTGCAAAATCTCTACAATTGGCAGTTGTGAGGGGAGGCAAATAGATCTATGTCTGGGCATCCCTATTTCCTTATTATCATCCTGAAGACTTGTGGATCCAATTTCCATTTGTGGGGATCCATGAGGTTTCTGCTTAGTTCGTCTGCCAGAGTATTTGTTTTTTCCAGGCAGGAATTGAGCTTGCAGGTGAACTTGAAAGGCCAATGCTGTGTCCCATAATGTCATTGCTTGTCTGCAGAGGGGGTAGGAATGAGTACCCCCCTGCTTGTTTATGTACCACATGACGGTAGTGTTGTCTGTCTTTATCAGTAATTGTCCTGGATGAAGCAGGTCCTTGAAAGCTGCCAGGGCATTTTGAACAGCTAGCATCTCTTTTTGATTGATGTGAAGATGCATCTGGTTTGCAGGCCATGTGCCCTGAATACATTTTCCTGCCATATGGGCCCCCCAGGCATAATCTGATGCATCTGTTGTCAGTGTTTGTCTGGCTGTGGGTAAACTGAATGGCAGACCCTTGTTGTGGTGACAGGCTTCTGCCCACCATTGAAACTCCTGTTGCAGGCAGGGAATGAGTGCAATTACTGTCTCCAGGTTGTGGCAATGCTGAGTCCAAACACTTTTCAGATACCATTGTAGTTTCCTCATATGCAGTCTGGCATATGGAATAAGTAGAATGCAGGATGCCATGAAACCCAAGGCCTGCAGGATTTTCCTTGCAGATAAGTGGGTTTTTGTTGCCAATTTCTTGAAGTAAGTAGTCAGTTGTTTTTGTTTGTCTAGCGTGAGATAAGCCATCTAGGTAGTTGTATTCAAGCTTGTGCCCAGGAATATTATCTCTTGAGAGGGCACTAGTTTTGATTTCTTTTCATTTACTGTGTACCCTAGGCCAATTAGTAATCTTTTTACAAACGCCAGATGCTTTAGAAGAATGTCTTTGTTCTCTGCTTAAATTAGGCAGTCGTCCAAGTAGGGATAAATTTGAATTCCTTTTTGTCTGCAAAACGCAATTACTGTTGCCAGGCATTTTGTAAAGACCCTGGGAGCAGTAGATAAGCCAAAGGGCAGTGCAGAGAATTGGTAATGCATTGAGCCAGCTATGAATCTGAGGTATCTTCTGCAAGATTGTCTGACTGGGACATGCAGGTATGCCTCTTTTAGGTCCAAAGTTACTAGCCAAGCCCTCTTGCCCAGCATGGGCAGTAGCTGCTGAAGAGTCAACATCTTGAATTTTGGAAATTCCAGAAACGTATTTAGTATAGATAGGTCCAGAATTGGTCTCCAGGTTTTGTCCTTCCTGGGTACTAGAAAAAGTCTGGAGTAAAATCCTTGCCCCTGCTCTTGTTGTGGCACTTGCTGAATGTCCCTCATGTCCATGAGGGCTGTAATTTGTTTTTGGGCCTCTGCCCATTGATTGTGTGACAGGTCTGGCATGCCCTTTGACCTTGGTAGGGTGTGAAAATGGAACCTGTAGCCTTGGGACACTATGTTCAGAACCCATTTGTCTTGGGTAACCATTTGCCAATTTGATGAAAAAAGTGCTAGTTTTCCCCCTAAGGGGGCTGTCAAAAGGAAACTGCTTGGAACTCATAGAGGAAAGATATTGGGACTGTTTCCTGTAAGGCTGTGATTTGTCTTCTCCACTTTTGGAGGTAGGAGCACCCCATTGTTTAGGCCTGTATGAGCCTTGGGGCCGAGATCTGCCTCTGGGATGCCTGTATCTGCCTCTTTGTGGTCTGTCTGAGACTGGAAAGGACAAATATTTAGAAGGCCAGTTCCTGCTAAACCTGGGTGGCTGTACCTGTAAGAAATCCTTGACTGTCTGCATGGATTTTGCTTTATCCTCCATTTTTTTCATCACCTCTTCTGCTTTAGTACCAGACAAAGTATCATGCTGTAATGGTGCATCTAATAATTTTGCTTTAACATGATCAGGCAGATTTTGTTCCTTTAACCAAGCATGCCTTCTAATAACAGAACCTGTAACAGCGGCCCTGCAAGAGGCCTCCAGTGAATCATAACCACATTGCAAAGTATGCTTTCCCACTTGTTCAGTTGCATGCAATAAATCCTGCAGTTCCTTGTTCTCTGAACATTCAGTATTTGTCACCATTTTCTGTTTAAGTAGTGACATTAAATATTGCTAATATTTAAGCATATGAAATTGACAATTTAAAGCCCTTACAGCCAGGGTGACAGAAGTGTATACTTTTCTCCCATCTGTCTAGAGCCCTAGAATCCCTATCAGAGGGGACAGGGTTTTTTTGCAGTGGAAGTATTAACCCCCTTGGGACCCTGAGATATAGTTTCTGGGTCAGCAGTGGGGTTTTTATATAGGAATTTATGAGAATCTGGGACCCTGTGGTATCTGTCTGGATTTGCAGGTGCAGGGGGTAAAGAGTCAGGGGATAGTCCAGACTCTGAAAATACATCATCTACAATGTCTAGAACAGGAGGAATGGCAAGGGGTCTATGCTGAGGAAGAAGCAGGAAGTCTCTGAGCCTTTTCTTAGACTCAGAATAATCTTGGCTCTCCCAGTGGAAATGCTCCCTCATAGTATGCAGTGTTTCCCCAAAGGAATAGTCCTCAGGAGGAGAGGCTGAAGGAATGGATTCTTCAGCATCAGAATCCTCATAGGGAAGCATGGAGAAATCCTGTTCAGAAGAGGAATCAGAGAAAATAGATACCTGATCAGAAGAATCATACTCTGTCTCTTGCCTAGGCCTCTTATCAGGTGGAGGATGGGAGCCCCTGCCCCTGATCAAAGTAATTAGGTCTTCGGCCATTTTGAGCATCTGTTTTTTTTTAGGCATGGACGTCTGAATAGGAGAATGATGTACTTGTTTATTTGTCTTTAGAGCTGCTTTAGTCTTTGCCTTTGAAGCTGAGGATGGCTTAATATATAGTTGTGTAGGTCTGAAGACACCCTCAGAAGCCGATGCCTGCTAAGCGTCTCCGGACCCATCTGAGGGATTGATTTCCAAGTGTCCAATACCTTGAGTATCCAGAGGCCCAGTCAGCTCCACATGGGAGTCGGTAGTGGCCTGTGGCTCTGAGGTAGCGGGCACCAGGGGCTGCGAAAGCACCTCACTGAGAACCGGCGACTGGCCTAGAAGAGGCTTTGTCGTCGGTTTTGGACCTCGGATGCCTATCCTTGTCCTTGTCCTTGCGTTTTTTGTAAACTCCGGTTGTCGGCTGTTCCGCCGGCATTATATAATTAAATCTTTGGCCAAAGTAATGAAAAGCAAAATCGAACCGAAGCTTGATAGTGCGTTGGTTGAATCTAGCACAAAACCGACAGCTAGCAACATTGTGATCAGGGCCTAGGCAAGGAATACAGTAAGAGTGAAAATCCTTATGAGGTATTTGCTTCCCACAAGAAATACAATTGTTAACTTTTTCTGACATCAGTCTGGAGCAAGAAAAAAGTTTCCCCAACAGGGTACTTAGCTTTAATGAAGACTTTGGTTCTGAAATTCAGCTTTGAAAATCTCAGGAGTCGGCCGACCGGCACTTGCGAACTGCTTTTGCTTTGGGCACCGCGCGGCAAGAAAGACTGAAGAAAATGATGTCGGCTGCATCTTTTATAACCCTGGCGCACTGATGTCAGGGAAGAGGCGACAGCAACCGACGCCGGACCTAGACTTTGGAACTCGGGCTGACTGCGGGTAGCCTGCCAGCAGGATAACCCAAGAGTAATGACTGCAACAGTGAAACACGATGAACATCACAAATCCAAAGATTAGTTTATCCTGGAAGCTGAAACAAGACTGCAACTGTGGATTTACAGGATATTTAAAAGTAAAATGACACTGTGAGTGGGAAAGAAGGTGACGTGTTGAACTGGGTGTGACTTCTGTCATCTTAACTCGGACCCTAATTTTAAATACTGGGATTGTCCCTTTAAAGTTGAATATGGTTAGGCATCATGTGGTCCTTGTGATCACTTGGTCAGTATTGTTCCTATGGTCCCTAAAGAGATCTCATAAAATAAATAGCTGAGGGCTAGAGACAGAGGTATGCTACTCCAAGGATTTAGACAGGCATGCAAACAACAAAAAAGCCACAGGAGTATCAGAGTCTGCATGCTGGATCCACTGCATCAAAAACAGAGAAACCCTTGGAGAGAAATGGTCATCCAACAGAGAATGATAACTAAACCAGAGAGCAGTAAAGTAGTCATGAAGGGCCAAAACAGTACAAGTAACAAACAGAGTCATAAGAAAGGGGATTGATTCCTCATAAGTGGTTCAAGAAAACAATTGGAAGCAACTTAAAGGACTGCATATAATAAACTGAATGATAACTTGAGCAGCAGCAAGAGAAAGGAGAGTGAAACAAGAAGAAACAAGCAAATAGAAAGTGAAAAAATTTTTTCTAATATCATATGGTCTGTTTACCTAAAATGGGGAACACCGTTATTTAGCATAAACACTAAACAAAATGCCAGGCTAATCTTGCCATGGAGGTAGGGAAGTGAATAAAGTGTATAACTATGAAAATGTTGTCACATATGCTTAGCTATTTGTAAATCATGATACTGAGAGAATTTGAGAAAGGCAATTGTGGGAAGATATACATGTTTGACCCACAGGACAACTTGGATGGTGATGGTGTTCCTATAGAGTTTAGCTATTTACAGAGGTATTTACTTAGAGTAAGTGAGAAGGGTCGCTGGGAGAAAAAAAGATGTGTATATGTTTGTAACACTATAACGGGACATGATTAGGACATAGAGGCTTTTTGCAGTAAATAGGCTGCACTAACTCTACCAAGACTTCTCAGACTTTAAACCATTGCAGGACTGCTCAAGACCTTTCTTGTGATGCTGTCATATGCTTTTTCCATGTCTAGAAATGCCAAGTTGGAGTTTTTCTTTATCTCCCACTTCTTTTCTCCTGTATCTCACTGTTAAAATGGAGTGAATTACACTGCTTCTTCATCTGAATCTAAATGGGTCACCTCTCATCTTATCTGCTAATCTGTAGATTAATTTATCCATCACAATGTCTAGCACTATTATGTAGTCTGACAGGAGTTTGATATCTCTGTAATGCATGCAGCTATGAATATCCCCTTTGATTTTGTACAACAGCACTACAAACCTTTTAACCTCTTAGAGCAAGAAATCTGGACAAAGCAATATATAAAAGTGGAACAAAGGCCAAAAAATAGGGACAATTTTTAAATATTGCTCTTACAAACTTAGAAAGTTGATAGAATAACATGTTTTGCATTAGCATGAATTTTCTGAAGGATATGAAGTCTGAAACTCAAATGTGTGCCATTATTTTCTAACTTTAATCTTTAATGGTTTGCCACTAATTTACCAGAAACCACAATTTTATGAAAAATGGACCAGAATATGAGGCAAAAATCTGGGCATCCTGCGAAAATCTACACAGTTGAGAGGTATGCAGCACTAACATGCTTATTTTCCAGTAGTCCGGGATATGCCACGCTCTCCATATTGCAATGCATACTCTCTATTAATGCGACCCACATTTTTATCATATCTGCTGAGACTTCATCTAACCCTGCCACTTTCCTTGACTTAATTGTTATTAGTGCACTTTATATGTCTCTTAGGATGGGTTTGCCTTACTCTTTCATTGTAGGCAGTACAACTTCCAATGGTTTTCTTTATTCACAAGCTTCTTGAAGTACTTCTTCCATCTGTCCTTGGTGCTTTTTGCACTGATGCACAAATTGTTACTGGCATCCCTTATGCTGAGAACTGCTGACTATCTTCTTTGTTTTTCAGTCACTGTCTTGTAACTTGATAGGGCTTCTCTGTGCCATCTGCTGACTCGCTTTCTAGAGTATGGTAGAACTTCTGTGACATTCTGTCCTTTGACATTGTGACAGCTCTCGTAGCCTCTTTGCTAGCCAACCAGTATTCCTCCTTAGCCTGGTCCACCTTTTCCATCTCACACTTCTTCCTGCACTACTACTTTCTTTTTGTAACTTCCTGGACTTCTGCATTCCACCAGCAGCTTTCTTTATGTACCTTTTTCCACACCTGTCTCAACCACAGATAAGTTCTCTTTTCTTTTCATGTGCTGCTTTGATTTTCTGCCATTCTTCTTCTTTTTCTTCTTCTGCTCCATCTACTTCCACTTCATTCTGAGGTACCAGAGCCATGAGTATTGCCCTGAATTCCTTTCCTAGTTTGGTATAACTGTACAATGGTCCTGAGGCCTTACAAGAGCAGAGACTCCATGTTTAAAGAATACACCTTATTACCAAATCGCTGGTCTAAATTTACTTTAAATATGTGTAATAATGACCTCTGCCTGACATAAAATGAAAGTTTGTCCCAAGATCTAACTAAGAATTATGTAATTAATTTGCTTCCTTTAGTAGTTTTACTAAGTTATATTTCAAAACTTATTTCATTATTTCTCATATTTTTATGAATAGATGTTTCTACATTTAATAAATATTTGTAATCCACTATCATGCAATGCTTTATAAGCTCAACCTAACCTGCCCCCAAACCATCTATGATATACAAAATATACTTGTAACTTTTTTAACTGCTGATAAACTCTGATAGCCCCCTTTGAAAATTTTTGAATACTTTCCAAGTCACTCCAAGTATAAGCCCAAAATGAGGAATTATATTCTGAGATAGGGTTACAGTAACTAGTAAATAACTGCTTCAATGTAGATAAAGCCCTAATATATATATTCCTTATGAATATTAATACTCACAAAGCTTTATTTTTAACTATATGTACATGATCAGTAAATCTTAATGTATCTCACATCAGAATGCTCAGGCCTGTATATTTATTAACAACTTTTAACTTTGTATTCCCATTAAATAAAGGATACCTATGTTAACCAGACCATAAAACATAGCTCCTTTTTTACCATTATTGATGTTCATACCTAGACTGTTCAACCACAGTATATGTTGATTCAAATAGTCCTTAAAAATAAATAATTAGTATGTGATGTTAAATATGCCCCAATCTTTATATCATCTGCTTATTTAGAAATCCAATAATGCTTAACTGTAGGAAAAGTAAAACAAACACATAATTAAAAAGAGTAGATACTAGTACTGACCCCTGTAGTAATTCCTTATTTATATCAAAGTAATTTAAATATTCACCCAGTATTTTGACCACTTGCTTCCTAATATTGAGCCAATTATTTATTTAATGTATAGTAAAAGGGTTAGCATTTAGATTGTTCATAGAGGACATTATTGCTTTATGAGTGACACTTTCAAAAGCCTTAGACAAATAAACACAAATAGTACCAATCTCAATCCCTTTGTTAATAGTCATGCTAACAATTTCATGAAATTCAACTACGTTAGTCTTTTTTTTAGTAATCCCATGCTGATACACATCAACGATGGAGCCCAAACAGTCTTGCTTTAATAAAATTAATAGAAATCTATCAAAACATTTATTAAATGATATTTTTAAACTTACTGGTCAATAATTATCAACAATATCATATCCACCCCTTTATGGATTTGGTACAATGTTATAGTTTAACATCAAGTTAAACAAATTAGTCAATAAATGAAAGCAATGGTTGACAAACGTCAATATTTATTTATTTATTTATTGACATTTGATTACTGGGAAAGTCTGACTGGATAGAAGCCCATTTTCAGCGGAGGGGAGAAAATCTCCAAATCATTATAAAATACTTTAAGAACAATACTTTTACAATCTCTAAAAATAAAACAAAAACATCTGCAGTTTAAATAATTATTACAGATTAAACATAATATAAAAACATTGGTTAAGAATCTATACAAGATCTTCAGCAATCATTTACTAGTTAGAGAAATGTTGTAGTTTGTAGATAAATTAAATGTAAATTAGTCTAAGAAATAGGAATTGCAATCTGAAGTGAGGGAAAAACAGGCTTATGGTATATTTAAAGAGAAAGTCAGGAAAGATAATTAGATAGCAGTAAGGAAGTAGGTGAAGAACGGAGAGTAAAGAGATATAAGGAATGAAAAGGTGCTTGTTCACATTTATGGATATAGTTTATCCTGGTTTTGAGAAAGAATAAAGCCAGATTTTAGCTAGGAATTTTTTCAGAGTGATTTTGAAAGATGGGAAGGAGGGTATAGACCTGACTGATACAGGTAAGGAGTTCCAGTCCTTAACAAATATTGTCTCCTCTTACACTCAGTCGCAATATAAAGCTTCCTGCTATCAGCCCATACTACTGTTATTCCTAACTTTTCTTGATTGTCATGACTCTTGTACTGACTTCAGGAAGTTCTCTCTCAACACACTAGTTCTAGCCTTCTTTCCCATTAGTGGTAGACTCTGGATCCCTGGCCAAGACACTTAGCTGTGATCAGAAAAAAAAACATTAGTAAATCTGAAGTATCAAGGCACCAAAGATCCGCACTGAAGAAAACAAACCAAATTGTTAAAGAGCTAAAACCCTTTATCAGTGAACAAAATGTTTGAGAGTGACAAAACATTTTTGACATTTTAAATACATCTTTATAATCAGACTAAGGGTCATTCTCAATGGAGGCCTGACATCATTATCTGGATAAGTGACAGAGTCACACATTAGGCAAACTAAAAATTGTGGAAATAAAGTCTGTACAGTAAAATGAATATTATTTGCTCATAACTTCAATCCTCTGCACTAAACTGCAGGGAAGAATGAATGGTAAAAAGTAATAAAGAATTAATGCCTTTTGTCTCTTGCTGTAAAGTTTATGTTGATCCGTCAATATAAATTAACTTTGCAACACAGCAGATCCAAAACTCGTCATAACAAGAACTGTATAAAAAAAACATTACTAGGGAACTGAAAAAATACTATTAGGACTAATGAAGCAACCCATGAACTTTGTATTTATTTAATATTTGTTAACCAGGAAAGTCCAACTTGGAACAAAGCCAATTTTCAGCAGAGGCCCATGAAGAAAGGCTCCAGATGCATGTCTTTGCAATGTGGGATGAAACTGGAGCACCCAGAGAAAACCCACATGAATGCAGGGAGAACATGCAGACTCTGCACAGAAGGTACCCCAGATGAGAATTGAACCAGAGAACCTTTTGCTGTGAGGCAACAATGCTACCGCTGCACCACTAAGCCATCCATAGACTACTTGCTACAAGTCTTTCACTAACTAAATGAGGAAACTAAGGAACAACACCCCAGCAATGTTCAAAACATATCTTAAATGGGACCACCCTTTCTGACCAATTCCCTTTGCCAATATATTAGCAAACATGTTTAGTGCAATTTTCACCCCGAAACATGTATCCATACTCGACATGTCCCAGATTCCATTGCTTATCCAATTTTCACCAAGGAAAGTTTTCTGAAGATGCTGTCAAAGAACAAAAAATACTTCCTCCATGGGGCATGTTTAATAAATAACACCAAACATGCTCTTGTGAAACCTCTCTTCAACTGCTTAACCTAAGCATAGCCATAGGATTTGTTCCTGAATTATGGTGCACCACAGTTTTGAAGCCTCTCCACAAGGGTGGCCTAGCATGGACCATGGATCCCAGTAATTATAGTGCCATCAGCCCTATAAGCCTGATCTGCAAATCTGTGGAGCATATCATAACTGATCTCATCAATTGTGATATCAAAAAATCTCATTAGGCTAGACCAAGATACGATCTTGCCTGTCAAATCTAGTTATGAGATGGTCACATGGGTTGTTGACAGAAGTCATGCTGCTTACAGAGCATAACTTCACCTAGCCAGAGGATTTGACACCCGACCCCATACAGCCATTGTACATAAGCTAAATGCTTTAAATATAGATCCTTAAATGGTAAGATGGATAGCAAATTAACTTCAAAGAAACAGTTTGTATGGCAAATGCCTTATCTGAGTTTATGAAGGTAGCCACCAGAGTCCCCCAGGGCTGTGTAATGACCTCATCCTTTTTGGCATTTACTTCTCTGATCTCCAAAGTGAGATGACTTTCCAAACTGTGAACCAGGACATCCCTGGTTTGGCACCTATGTCTTTAATGGACACAGGTAACCTGTAAACCTGTAAATGGTTCATCTCTCGGGCCCTAGCCTGTAAATGTTTCATCTCCCAAGCCCCTGCTTACACTTATCAAGGCTGTCAGAATTTGTCAGAGATTTGATATGCATAGCTAGGCTCAAAAAGGCTCTTGTGGTCATTAGCCTAGTAAACACCTATGAACCTATGAACTTATGAACTAAGTCTGTAAATGACTACAGACTAGATCAGTGATGACGAACCTTTTGGGCTCAGTGTGTCAAAAATTTGGAAAATGTCTATCTTGACTCTGCTGACATGTCACCCCCTCCCATGAACAAAAGAGAAACAATTCTTTACATATTCATTTATTTATAAAAATACAGTCCAAACGTGTGCTGCTATGTATTATAAAAGTAAAAGAAAAATCAGTGACTTACAATAGAGAAAATGATATGTGCACTGATAATTGGGCTTAAAATAGTGCACCAAAAAATTACCCTACTTTTAAAAGTAATTTTGAATTGAACTGAAAAAATATGGAACACACTGCATTTGATTTGATTAACATCAATTAGTTACTTTCTTGTAGCTGAGTTTTAATAGATAAGTGCAGGATCACATATTTCTTGTATTTTTGTTCATTCAGTTTCTTTGGTAATGCAGGTGTTGGTGAACGCTGGTGTGTCACCCAAAACATTGTGGTGTGTCACCTTTGACATGCACGTCATAAGTTCCCCATCAGTGGACTAGATGTTATTGTCAAGACCCTCTCTGGCACTTGTACCTTTCAAAAAGAACTTACCCTAATTACTGCCTGATGTAATGAAAATGAGCTCAAATTTAATGCAAAAACAACCCCTGCCCTCAACATATATTACAGACAATCCTCCACTACCAAATGAAAATGTAGTCAGGGACTTGGGTACCTGGGTTGACAATTCCCTCTCCTTCAATCAGCATGTTTCAGCTGTACCAGAAAATCTCTCTACTTAGCACAACTAATAGCCAAGGGTATAGCTTTCATATCTGAAGATGTCATGATTGTTCCCTAATAGTCAGCACTGATAAGACTGGGCCTATGACTGTCCATCGAATGGAATAATCATTGAACTGCATATGTCATCAAACATGCTATTCATCGAGCCATTTGAGTAAGATTGCATTACAGTAGAGATAAGGGAATTTGCCCTTTCCCCACTGTAGTGTGATCAAAGAGTTGGTATATATAATTATCAGGGGGTGAGGGGGTGTGGGGGCACAGCCCCCCACATGAGGAGGTTTTGGTGAATAGCATTTGCGGTGTAATGACGTTCAGCGATTTTTCCATTCAATAGCTAAACACAGACCCGATTAGACCAGTTATAAATTACAATGCCTCCTTTGGGATGTGCTTCATTTGACATATCAAACAACTGGAGAAGCCACAGAAGTTCCTAAGAACATTTCAGGCTTAAATACCCTAATCTACAAAGACAGGCTAGAATTTCTACCCTTTTACTCACTATCTTATGGACTCTTAAGGAGCAATCCATGCCAAGCCTATTGCACCATTAGAGACTATGTTGTCCTTGATCTCCTCTATATCCAGAAGTCTAACAGCTTAGCAAAAATCAGAACTCTGAGGCATAAACCTTCACCAACAGATAGACAGAATGCAACAGAGAGATAGATTCATTACACAACTCCTCCCCCATCTCTGGAATAAGCTGCATCTCCAAGTTAAGCTTAGCCGTACATTACCATCCTTCAAACAGAACCTAAATGATTGGATTGGTAATGTCAAATTTACCACAGGACTAACTGGTGTAGCCCTCCTTAGGTAGGGGCACAGCCTGCCTGAGGGCGGGTATTGGCAAAGTGTTAATAGCTGCAAGGCTAAACTGCCATGAAACTCTTATGAATCCTATGAAGAGGTGTTTATGCTCAAGGCTTCATAAAAAAACGGACAGACAGATACAGAAAAACAAACAACAGAACCATAACTGATTGTGGGATGGCTTGTTGATACTTATGCATTCATGTGAGGAAAACGTTTTCAATGAATGCATAAAAATGAAGCTAAGTAAAGTAATTGAGTTTAACAGAGTTCTCTGTAGGATTCTAAAGAAACAGTGCAGAGTATGTTACTTCCTTTAACAAATCATAGCAGGATAAGGTAATGCACGAAGGAAGGCGGATATTATTCCACTTCATAAAAATAAGATAACCAGAAATAATGGAAGGAATGAAGGAGTACTCTAAGGCCAGTGAAGCAGAGCATCTAAGGCATGAATGTCATGTCAGTAACTATTTATAACTAGTTACATTACTTTGATAAAAAATGCTAGGGAAGCACAGTAACACAATAGGTAGTGTTGTCACCTCATAGTAAGAGGTTCCCCAGTTCGATTCTCAGCTGGGGTGCATTCTTTGAATAGTTAGTGTGTTCTCCCTGCATTCATGTGGATTTTTTCCAGGGTGTTCTGGTTTGCTCCCACATTCCAAAGACATGCAGTAGTTGGATTGGACAGCCTAAATTGCCCATATGAATGACTGTGTGTGTGTGGTATGAAAGAACAAACAAGGCACAGCTAGCCACCCACTGGGGTATACATTGATGCTAGATGACTCTCACTGCTGAAGAGTTACCCCAACTTCATGTGCAGAAAATGGGAAAAAGGGGTTGTGGATGGATGGATGAATAGGAAATGCTAGGACAGGAAAGGCTGGAGTGGTAACCTGTACAGATTTTAACAAGGCACATTGCATGCCTCACACAAAAGAGAAATGTGCAAGTTAACTAACCTCAGTGAGTCCCAGAATTATGTCCTGTGTGGCTGCAGAACAGTACACACAGGCTAATAATAATGTGATCTCCAGTGATGAAAGATCATGTATATGTGTTGTACTATATAATAATTTCTAGGTACATCTTTTTAAGTATCTACATAAGTGATATTACAGACAGACTAAAAATGATGTCTTATTTCAGGTGACACAAATATATTCAGTAGAGTTATGCAGAAAATGGGATGGACAAGATGACGAAGGACTCTGCAAGTTTAGAAGAATTATCAAATGTGCAGAAAAATCAGGCAATGTGAAGGAGTACAACATAGTACACCTCAATAGCAAATCTCCATAGGAAGACTGTGGAATGACATGTGAAATAACATCAATCAAAATTGGAAGTGGATCTTGGCATAATTATAGCAGATGATCTACAAAGGGAGACAGTCATTGTAAGACAGCAAGGAGGAAACCTAAGCCTAGCTGAAGGGCATACAGGAATGGAGCCCTGCTTGTAACCCTGGTGACTGGGGTTTGATTAGCAGTCCCAGAAAGAGAAGAGCCAATCAAGTGAGGGAATGGAGTGAAAAGGTGTGCTCCACTTGCTTCTCCCTGTGGGAGCAGGTTGAATGCACACAGAGACAGAACAGGTAGGTGTGTTTTCCCTGGTGGACATGAGGAAAACCAACTTCCATGCTATAAGGTTAGTGGCAGAATTGCTCTTTGCATAAGTAAGGGAACATTCATCATGGATAGCCTGTTGTGCACCCCCTTTTCCTGCACAGCTGTATAAGGAAAGGGATACTGGCTTGCAAAACAAGAAAACACCTTCAAATTACCCTCGATGACTGCTTAAATGATGGTTCCTCTCGGCAGCTGTTGCCCTAGGTGAAAAGAGAATGAATAGTCCAGTTAGCTGAGGGGGGCTAATGATTAGTATGTAGAGAAGGCAAATAAGCCAAAAAAGAAAGAAAGAAAGCTTTGAGGAAACCCAGTTGAATTCTGGCCTGCATTGGGATAAAGGACATTTTTCATTTTTCTTTGCACAGAGTCTGTAAGACTACAACTGAATTCTGGTGTACAGACCTGTATACCTCATTTCTGCAATTAAAGCAAGAGTAAGACAGCTATTTTCAATGGTTTTCTTGAGGATATTGTGGGATCTAAAGCCAAAAACAATTCAGCAATGATGTATGGAATAGACATAAGTTAACTGATATATAGTGAGAAGCAGAATGTTAGTTGTCAGGGAATTGCAGTTTGTTTATCCATTAATCAGGAAAATATGTAGAAAAACTGGCCAAGGAAACAAAAAACATTTGTTTCTGTATTTTTCTGTAAAGGTCAGTACTGGAAATGTTTGTTTAAAAACTATGTGTAGTGTTTCATTGCTGCTAAGATTACCTAATTATTGGCTCAAACTGCAATTTTGGTCTAGTCTGCCTGACTGTTGGAACTGTACACTATGCACATCCACAATAACTGTCAAACATTAAATCAATGTCATATGAGGAAAAACAAGTCTGTGAACTGCCTTCAACATTAGGCAGACCTCTCACCAGGGGAATTCTGACATAGCTGTTAACTGTCCCTAATTTTGCAGCATGTCCCTGATTTTACCTCAGATTTTTGCTGTATCCCTTATAAAATCTGTGATGTTCTTTGAAATTATTTAAGATTACTTTAGATAAATAACACCAGGCTTTAGAGTTGCAGACTTCATTCTTCTGAATATAGAAGTTAAAACAAATCCTGTTAATGTTAATCTGTTAACTTTTTAAATAACTACACCACAGCAACATTTAAAAAGTGTCCCTGATTTAGGACATCTGTCACTCCTTATTTTTGACTTTGTCATTGATTCTTGAGAAAAGAGGTTGCATACTATGAATGTGTGTGTGTGTGTGTGTGTGTGTGTGTGTGTGTGTGTGTGTTTGCATTTTTGTCTACCTCTATAGAGCCCTGTCTTTAATTTGTTGCTTTTCTTTATATATCTTGAAGGTCAGCTTTAAAAATTTACTTCTTTTGTCATATTCTTAACTGTTTTTTTTCTTGGTTTTACATATCCCATTTTCAAAACAGTGACGTGCCCATTAGTCTTTTATGTACACTGTGTGTCCTAGTCTGCCACAGCATACATGTAAAATCTCACTGTGTGTCCTAGTCTGCCACAGCATACATGTAAAATCTCACTGTGTGTCCTAGTCTGCCACAGCATACATGTAAAATCTCACTGTGTCCTAGTCTGCCACAGCATACATGTAAAATCTCACTGTGTGTCCTAGTCTGCCACAGCATACATGTAAAATCTCACTGTGTGTCCAAGTCTGCCACAGCATATATGTAAAATTTCACTGTGTGTCCTAGTCTGCCACAGCATACATGTAAAATCTCACTGTGTGTCCTAGTCTGCCACAGCATACATGTAAAATCTCACTGTGTGTCCTAGTCTGCCACAGCATACATGTAAAATCTCACTGTGTGTCCTAGTCTGCCACAGCATACATGTAAAATCTCACTGTGTCCTAGTCTGCCACAGCATACATGTAAAATCTCACTGTGTGCCGTAGTCTGCCACAGTATACATGTAAAATCTCACTGTGTGTCCTAGTCTGCCACAGCATACATGTAAAATCTCACTGTGTGTCCTAGTCTGCCACAGCATACATGTAAAATCTCACTGTGTCCTAGTCTGCCACAGCATACATGTAAAATCTCACTGTGTGTCCTAGTCTGCCACAGCATACATGTAAAATCTCACTGTGTGTCCTAGTCTGCCACAGCATACATGTAAAATCTCAGTGTGTCCTAGTCTGCCACAGCATACATGTAAAATCTCACTGTGTGTCCTAGTCTGCCACAGCATACATGTAAAATCTCACTGTGTGTCCTAGTCTGCCACAGTATACATGTAAAATCTCTGTGTGTCCTAGTCTGCCACAGCATACATGTAAAATCTCACTGTGTGTCCTAGTCTGCCACAGCATACATGTAAAATCTCACTGTGTGTTCTAATCTGCCACAGCATACTTATAAAATATCTTGTCTTAAGTTTACCAGTCTAAATCTATTTCCTTTTACTTTGTGGGATCTGACTATCACAATCTCCTTGATGATCTACAAACTGTGAGGCTCTCATGATTTTTGCAACTACTGTCCTATTGGTAAACAAAAGGCACTTTCCTTACTTTGATAAACTGATTGCTGTTGAACAAAGGAAGCTTCTTTTCACTGTCAAGACAATTTGCAGTCTTTCAACTTATACCTAGTAAAGATAAATCAACAATAAGTCATACCTCTGGCTGCAATATAGATCTATGTTATTTTAATGTTCTCTGAAAATTTAGTGTGCAATATCAAAGTTGACTGCAGTGCTATTGACCATCAGTGGAGCAATTGGCAATACTCTACCCATCCCTCATTTTCTGCATCCAATTTCTTCTGAAACAAAATCTGTATGAAACTGTTGGCCTAACAATACTGTGTTATTAATCATGAGTTGAAAGTGCAGAGGGTTTTGGGCTCCATTCCCACACCAAACAGATGGATCACTGACATTACAGTGCATCATAAGGGAGATGCTGCACTCATGAGTGTGTCATCCTTTGGATGAAATTATAAACTAAGGTCCCTTCTGCTTGAGTTAGTGGTAGCTCAGGTGGATGTAAAAGATCCCACAGCACCTATCAAAAAGAGTAGGGGTCCTTTATTTATTTACATCTTTTACATTATCTGCATATTTACATATATAGACAGATTTACATATTTATACAGCTGTTCAAAGTAGTTTCATTTTTCATATTTCTATATTTCAAACTATTGTTTATATATATATATATATATATATATATATATATATATATATATATATATATTTCTTAATTTGACCCCCACTCATTTTTCCATAACCATAATATTTTTTTAATATTAATGACGATATCCAGTTTCCATTAAACAAAATTTCATTAAGCCCTTCATTCCATTATACCCATACTACATAAAACACATTTTTGTCCATATTGAATTTTGATTCTTTAGTAATGTTCTCATAATAACCGTATCTAATCATGTCCATATTTATACTATCATTACTCTTAAAATTTCAAAAAAAATCTGTACATAATTTATTCTACAGTTTTAGCTCTCTCACATTTCAAAAAGCATGTTGTTTTTCTTTCACCACAGTACAAAAATATTATTTTTGTAGGGCATATTTTCTTTCACTGGTATTTTTTTTATTTCCTATCTACATAAAAAATGTTGACATTCAACATTATGACTACACCATTTATATCTTGTTTTACTTACTTTAATCTTTTCTTCTGAAATATTTTCCATTGAATTAACACAAAAATGTTGTGTCTTTCGGCTTTTCCCGGTTAGAGGTCGCCACAGCGGAACTCCGGTCCGCTAATGACTGGCAGTTGATTTTTACATGCCGAGTTGCCAGCCCTGATGCACAACCTTCAACGAAGGTATGCCCATTCATGCATGTCTCCATGCAGAAGACACTCTAGCTGAGAATCGAACTGGACTTTTTATACCATGTTTTTCTATCTTCTCCCATTTCATCGGTCTTTATTTTCCACATTTTTATCTTTTGTTTATGATTCTCTATTTCTTCACTAAAACATTTTTACTCTTTTACTGTTTTTTAGTGTTTCCCAGAATACCTTGTATAGTTGTGTTACTAAATTTGCATTTTTTTTATTTAACCATTTCATGAAGCAGCATGTACTATTGGATGACTTATGTCTAATCCTCTTTTTTTGTTCACGTATAATGCCTCTTTTAACATTGTTTAATCTATATCCAATATAAGGGAGAAAAATATTTCTAACAAAAGCTTCTCAATTGTTCCAAGAATCATAAAAATCCTTGATAAATATGCTTTCTTACCTATTAATACTGAATTAATCAAACCTACTTTTTTATAATCTAATTTATACATGTTTCATAAAACACAAATATATTTTAATTCCTTTAATATTAAATGCTATCCTCTTTTATTACCTTCTTTATCAAAATTTACCCCTAAACAGATATTTTTTCATACAGAATTGCATACCTGCCTATTTTATTGTCTCCCATTCCTTTCCTATTTAAATTCATTTCTATTTCCTTTAAGCAATCAGCTAAATAGATTATAACTTCTCATTCTCTCTTTTTAGTAGTCATAATATTATCTGCATATGACTTCATAAAAGAACTTTCAGCATTTGTATGCATTTTAAGCTTTATATTCTTTATTTTTTTATCCATTTCCCTATTATATTCATAACTTAGGCAAGTAAAATACTGCTCATGGGACACACTTGTCTTATGCCATTACTCATATGTATATTTCTGTACTTAACCAACAATTCACTAACACTCTTACTTTATTATTGTTATATGCTGTTACAAACACTTGTTTGATGTTATTACTAATATTGTACATGTCCATTTTTTCTCAAAGCATATCATGTTGTATTGAGTCACTTTATTAATATCACCTACCTTGAGTTTTCTTATTTTCTTTTTACAATATCATCCATTATTCTCTCACTATCATAAATAGCTCTTCACATTCTTTTCCTTTCATACCATATACACTTTCCTTAATTACATATTGCATTTTATTCTCAAATATTTTCTGTATTATTTTGATAAATGTTTTATAATCTGTACTATTTAAAACTATTGGTCAAATATTTTTATATCTTCTTTTTCTCTTTTTTTTCATATACATTTTAATATCCTACTAGATAATTCTTTATGATTTAAACCTTCATTCACCCATTCATTAAACACTCATAGTAAGTAGTTTTTCTGCCCTTCTTCTAACTTCTTATACATTTTAAACCAATTCCATCTGGACCAGCTGCTGATTCTACATTTAATTGTTTAAACACTTTTTTTTAATTCATATAATGTAATGTCTATTTGTTTGGTGAATTTTTACTTCCCATATCCTTGCACTTTGTCTCTTCTTCTTAATAAACATTTATTTCACATAATTTACAATTTACATAATCTGTTGCTGGTTTTTCTTTAAATTACCCTTTTTATCATTAATTTCTCTCATTATCATTCATTTCTGTCATTAAATCCTCTAAAGCCAACTTCAACTCCAAACTGATCATATCTTCACATATGTCCGAAAACTCAAAGGAAGCACCCAGATCTGTTCAGAACTGGTGGTCAAGGACACCACATACACAAATGCTGTAAATGTAGCCAATCTACTGGCTGACAGATTCAGCGAAAACTTCTCCCCTCTGTCCCCCCATCAGTAAATCAGGACATCCCCTGTACCTGCCCCCCACCCCTTATCTCTAGGGAACAGGTCATCACTGCCCTCTCAAAGGCAAAAAATACAGCCTCCATGGGACCTGATAACATCCCTCATGAACTCAGGTATGAGCTTGCAACACCATTAGGCACCCTATTCAATCAAAGCCTGAGTACCGGCTTTGTCCTAGCTGAGTGGAGGACAGGCACGGTCATCCTTTTACACAAAGGTGGAGCATCCACTGATTCAGGAAATTATAGACCCATCAGCCTAACTAGCCTGCTCTGCAAGGCCATGGAACAGATTATCATGGATCTCATTAACAGGGACATTGGCAACCTCCAAACACTTGACTCCACACAGTTTCGTTTTGTCAAGGGGAGGTCATGTCTTTGAGACAGTCACCAAAGCCATGGACAAGGGGAAGACAGTGCACACCACCTACCTTGACCTGGCCAAACCCTTCGACACTATTCCCCACTCAGGCATCAATCCATATGTTACCAGATGGGTAGCAAACTGGCTCACTGATAGAACCCACCTAATCAAAATAGGGGAAGCCACCTCAAGCAGTCGACCCATAATGAGCGGCGTAGCCCAGGGATTGGTCTTGGGGCCTCTGTTATTCGGGATATACTTCTCTGAGGTGCAGGCCTAAACAAGCGGACTATGGCTGACAAAGTTTGCAGATGACTGCAAGCTGGGTGCAGTCATCAATTCCCCAAGTGATGTGGACTTCCTCCAAGAGGGTCTCACCCAAACAAATGACTGGTGCCAGAAACATGGCCTCAAGCTGAATGCCAAAAAATGCATCATCATCCCCTTTGGGGAGAATGATATCCCCACATATTATCACATTAATAACTATGCAGTAAGTACACAATCAGTAGTGAGGGATTTGGGCAATCAGGTTGATAGCAACCTGATTTTTGACCACCATGTTGCCTCTGTTGTATGGAAAGCTTTCTACATGACCCATCTCATAAGTAAGGGTATCTCATCCAGGGACAAAGAGGTCATAACATCCCTGTATTCTTCCCATATAAGGCCAATTATTGACTACAATGCCCCCTTTGGCATGTACCTCACAAAGCACATGCAGCAGCTGGAAAGACCACAGAGGTTCCTCACCAGGAGAATCCAGGGCCTCAAACATCTACCCTACACAGATAGGCTAAAAGCCCTATCTCTCTACTCAGTTTCATACAAACTCCTCAGGGGTGACCTCTGTTTGTCATCTAAAGCAATCTCAGACTCTGGCTTGATGGGACTCCTGCATATCCACAAGTCAAGCTTCACTCGAGCAACCATATGTGTGACCTCAACCTGGTCTGTGATATCAATTGGACTTGGTGGGACAGATTTGTATCCCAGAGACTCCCTCATCTGTGGAACAAACTCCCTCTCCATGTCAAGCAGAGTACCTCATTATCCCTTTTTAAGTGGAACATGGATAACTGGATGGGAAACAGAAAATACACCTCTGGGATTCCACCTGTGTCCCTGCTGGACAGGGGCTTTGTGTGCTGACTTACCTAAACATGGGCTAAACTCTTAGCTAGGTTAGGTATAAGGCCCTCAGTGCCAATAGCCTAATAACCTCCTATGAACCTATGAACCTATTACACTACCATCTTCCTTCACTATCTTACATA
Source organism: Protopterus annectens (assembly GCF_019279795.1). Classification (NCBI taxonomy): domain Eukaryota; kingdom Metazoa; phylum Chordata; order Ceratodontiformes; family Protopteridae; genus Protopterus; species Protopterus annectens. Next base: position 1,880,805,706 of record NC_056726.1, read on the forward strand.
AATATTGTGCTACTTCTTCCTTTCTACATTGTAAGAAGTATCTTTTTTATATAATAATTATTTTTTTATTGATTTCTCATAAAATGATCTCTCTCTTTAATAATATTCTCTGTTATTATCTTTAAATTCTCTAACACATCTCTGTATATTTTACCATGTTCTTGCTTTCTTTCTTTCTTTACTTTGCCAATGCAAATAACTATCATTATATTTTCTTTTAAAAGCAATCTACCATTCAGACCAACTATTATAAAATGATTTCACAGTAACATGACCCTGCCATAACTAATTACTTTCTTTCTATTTTCATTCCCTTCTTTTTATTTATTTTTAAACCCTTTCCTATATTTATGTATTCTTTATTATGATATATTTTCAACCATATTTCCAAATTATCTGAAAAACATGTATAATAGTTTCTTCTTCTGTTATACACACTCCTTCTTATACTATAACATAATTAATTTCAGATGCATATATCTCCATGGTTTTCTATTCTGTACAACTAATTTTCCACATTTCATTACTTCCATCATTTTTATATATTTTCCTCTTTTCTTTTTATTCCCCCTAAATCACAGTTAAAATCTCCTGTAATTATAATATGCATGTTTACAAGTACATAATCCAATATCATCTGAAATAAGGTCTCCTTTTCTTTACACATCACATAAACATAAATAGCTATAATTCTATAAACTTCTTCTTACCATCTTAGATCTACAATTGCTAATCTTCCAATTTTTGCTACTATAACATCCAGAATCTTCATTACTCTTCTGCATAATACTGCTATTCCTGAATGCTCTTCATTCCCCATATTCAATATTATCTCCCTATCCCATATCTTTTGTGTTTACAGCCTTTCTTCATATGTCAGAAATTGTCTATGTCAGAAGATCGAAAGTTCAAAAGACTGAAAATCAAAATATCTAAAACTCAAAATAGCAAAAATATTTTTAATGCAGGAGGCAAGCCCCCCTGCACCCCCTAATAATTATATATACCAACTCCAAGATCGCACAACACTGGAGAAAGGGAAAATTCCATTTTGATATTTTAAGTTTTAGATATTTTGATTTTCAGTCTTTTGAGATTTCAATTTTCTGAAGAGGATCCATCAGAAATCTTATATCTTCCAAAATAATGATATCAACATCACATTTGTTACACCGTTCTAAATTCCCTATCCTTCTTATTATATTCTTCATACTGTTTACATTAACTGAAAGAATCCTTAAATTATTCCTTTTTCTGTTCCTTAATTTAAAGGATATTATCATCTTCCTTGACTGTTTTCTTTAAATTTATATTTCTTATCCATTACTTTTTTCTTTTATATTAATACCTTTACATTTACATTTTCTCTTTCTATCTTTTACTCTAGCCTATATCTTCTTCATCAATAGCTTCTAGTTCTATTTCTATTTCCTCTTCTTCATCATTTTTTTAATATCTCTCTTTTTTCTTCTAAAGTTTCATTTCTTCATTTCTGATTTGTTCTTTATCATTATTCTGATTTAAAATACTTGGTTCATTCTCTTTTTCATTACAAACCATCTATATATGTCCATTTGTTTTACATTTATAACATTCAAGTACAAATTACTTTGCTTCTTGTCCTGTTTTAGCACATATATAACATTTCTTTTTAACATAGTTAATAACTTAATGTCCCTCTTTCCCACAAAAAAACATGTTTTGGTTGCCCCCAATATTTTACAATGCTTTTGCTGCCTTCAGCATTTGCAATACTTAGAATGTGTACAATTTTATCTATTTCTATCTTTAAAATAACATTACAATTCCATCCCCAGTCCATAAACCCCTGTTATCATAAACTTTTGAAATGTCTATTACTTCTTTACAAATATTTTTAAACATTCTTTTAAAGTCTCTTTCATTTAAACTCTGAAACTGTACATGTATTTTCTTTAATCAAATAGTCATTACATGGATTATTATTCTGTCTTTTTCATATTCACATAAAAACCTTTCCATACCTTCTACAGGTTCAAAAAAAGTCACAAAATGTCTCTTTAAAATGAAAGCTCTTACCGCTTGTGTTTTCACTCCCAAGGGTAAAATTACCTTGTTCCATATGTCTTATCTCTTCATCTCCTGGCTGCTTTTGCTTTGTACTCTTACCACAAAACTTCTTTTTGAAATGTCCCCTTTTTCCTTCTGTCCATCTTGTATAGTCACCACTGTTTCTGTGTATGTTTTCTTTAATTGTGTACTGCCTCCTTTGAACATTGATTTTGCATCCTCCTGCTGTATTTTTTCCATAATTTCCCCCCATGATACTTCATTCTCTGGATCACTCTGTTTAATTAAATCCTGCAGTAAATCATTCTGCAATCCTAACAACTGGAGGGCTGTAACTAAACATTCCTCTCTCATTCTTCCATTTGGCCAAAAAGCTGCTGCTGAAAGACAATCTGTGAATCTTCAACACCATTTCTTGCATCCTTCAATGAGCTGGCATTCACCTCCACTCCTTTCACTGAAGTTTTCATCTCGTGCACCATCTTCCTAACCACCACTCTACTTGGAACAGTATGATATGCATACATACTCACAGCTAGCACACTGCAGGTAATGATTGCATGTAGTTTTTTTTATTGATATATACATTACATATTTACATTATTTACATCTATTTATACATCTCCATACATTAGAAACTTCAACTTAAGCATCCCCCACTCTTTTATCCAAAAACAAAACATTATTTTCTCCAGAATCTTTGTCAATGTCCATTTTCCATTGTATTTGATTTAATTTGTTCTCTCGTTCCATACAATCCATGAAGCATAAAATATTACTCTGTCCATTTTCTTCACTTCTTCCTGTTTTCATGCACCATAATAACCAAATTTCGATTATGTTCATATTTATTTGCATACATTTTAACAAACTTTTCATCCTATAATGCTTACATATTTCTTTCCACAAATTATTAACTTTTTTCACATTTCAAAAAACACATGCTCAATATTTTCAAACTCTCCACATTTATTACATATTTTATCTTACTTTTTCTTGTATGGCATATTTGCCTTAACTGACAGTTTTCTAATAGACAATCTCCATAAAAAATCGTTACATTCTTTAATCTTTTTATAGTTATTATATCTCATAATTATGGCTTTTTTTCTTATTTATTTCTAAATCTTTCCATGGATCAATGCAATAAAATGTTTTCATAATATTTAAGTACCATTCATTTCTATTTTTTTCACATATACTCTTCTTTATTTTCCATAACACAATTTTGCTTTGGTACTCTTTCATTTCTTCATTCGCAATGATTTTACTTCTTTTTTTAATTTCCATTCCTTCCAACAATTCTTTGTATTTATAATATAGTATCATTTCTATCATGTTTTTATTTTCCTTCATAATACCTTTCAATACTTTATATAAAATTAAAGATGCTGCATGCACTGTTGGGTTTATTAAACTCAAGCCTCCTTGCTCTTCTTTCATATATTGAATCCCTCTTGACTGTATTCAGTCTAGTGCCCCATATAGAAGAAAATATAATCATCATTAATTCCTTTTCATACTTAATAGGAATAATTTACATGTTAACAACATGAGCAATTTCTCCTATTATCATGGTGTTCAAAAAGTGTGCTTTTTTTCTATATGAAAATCTATATGATTTCCACAAATTAGTCATGTCCTTTACTTCTTTGAGTACATTATCCCATTGTTGTTGTCTGTATTCATTCCTTCCAAATATTATTCCTAATATATCTATATATTTTTCATTGAACTCAATATTTCCTATCATACCTTCAAAAACAGATACTTACTTTTCTCTTTATTTATACTTAAACCATTTTTTTTAATTTATACTTAATTTTTCATTTACTTCTTCCATTCATACTTCATTTTTAACTATTACTACAATATAATTTGCATAATTATACATTATTGGCAATTGTACTTTCTTCATCATTTTGTATCCACTGCTACTTATCATTTTATTAAATTCTTTCACTATTATATTCATAACTAATGAGAAAATTACATTACTAGCTGGGCAGCCCTGCTTTATTCCACATTCTATTTTTATTTCTTCCCCAATCTAGCCATTTACATACAGTTTCACATGGTTTCTTTCATAAACAGCTTTTATTACTTATAATATTTTTGCTTACATTATATGTCTGCAAAATGATTTATATTGAATATTATCATATGCTTTACTTATATCCCCTATCATAACTTTCACTTCTACATTTTTATTTGTAATATCATCAATTATTTCTCTTATTATCCATAATAACTCTTGACTTCCTTTTCCTTTTCTTCCGAATGCATTTTGGTCATACATGCGATCCATTTTTTGCAACCTTTTAGTTATTACTCTCATAAAAATGTTATAATCTGTGTTATTCAATGTTATAGGTTTCCAATTTGTTATCTCCTCTTTATTTCCTTTTTTAAATATAAATAGTATCACTCCTGTACATATCTCTCTTTAGTTCCAGTTTCTATCCATTCATAACTTCTATAAAAATAATTTTTGTCACTCCTTCATTTCTTTATACATACCTTATTCAGTTCCATCCAGTCTTGTTGCAGAATTCATGTTAATATATTTTAGAATTTCATTCAATTCCTTCATAGTTATTGTTTGTTCAAAATACTCAGTATCGCCAGTATTTAATTTTTCACTTTTATACATTTGTTCTGTTTTCTTCTCTTTTAAAAATAATTCCAATACATATTCTTTATTTATTTTGTATATTCCATTGTGCTATCTTATTTGCTTACCTTCATTAGTCTTTAATTTTCTTATTAGTTTCGGCTGGAGCGCCTTCTGTATGGAGTCTGCGTGATCTCCCCATGGACGAATGATGTTAAAGACAAGCAGGTAGGTGCGAGCGTGAATGGGCATGCCTTCTTTGAAGGTTGGGCGTCAGGCTGGCAACTCGGCACCATAAAAATCTACTGCCAATCATGAGCAGTTCCACTGTGGAGACCCCTAACCGGGAAAAGCTGAAAGTCTTTATTATTTTACTCAAATATGGTGTTACCTATTCTTTCCTTCCTTGTAAACAATATTTTGTTTATATAACAACTTGTTAATTTTAATTTGATTAATTTTATATATTTTGCTTTCTTTCTCATAAAATGAATTTTCTTCTCTAATAAGTCTGCATGTTTCTTGACTTAATATAGCTCTCTTTTTTCTTCTTTTCTTCCTTATGCATTCTAAAACACTTTTTTTATTTCTCTTTAAAATTAAGCCACTAAACAGTCCAATTCTCATAAAACTCTCTCATATTCTTATGATTTTTCCATAATTCCATAAATTATTTTTTATCTTCTAAATCCAATTCCTTTTCATTAATTCTCTTTATTCATTTTTCTGTTCTTATATATTCTTCATTTTTCTGTACTTTAACCATATATAGCCAGATGATCTGAAGATCCAGCATACTTAGTTCCTTTTTCTTTAACTTTTAAACTCTCAGATATTAAAACACAATCAATTTCTGTCCTAATTTCATTCATTTTGTAGGTCCAGTGGTTATTCTCCCATACACTTAACTTTCCACTTCTCATAATTTCTTTTACCATTTTAACATCATATTTGCTCTTATTTGTTTCTTAAATTACAATTAAAATCATCCACCACTATAATGTCCATATTTACACAAACATATTCAAGAATATGTTTAAACATAATTTCTCTCTTTTTTTGTTACATATGCATATAAAGCTATAATTCTATATGCATATTTTACCATCTCAAATCAGTTACCATAATTCGTCCTAGTTCCACTAAGGCTACATCTAATATTTTAATGTTTTATTGACATAATGTACATATGCCCGAGCATGTTTCTTTCCCCATGCTCCAAACTAGCACACCATTCCAAAGTTTTTCAGTTTGTATTCTTTCTTCTTCTGTTAATAATCTGATATCTTCTAAAACAATAATATGTACATCTACTGAATCACACCATTGTAATATACCTATTCTCCAGACTGTTCACATTTAAAGCTAATATGTTCAGCTTTTAAGAACAGTTACTATAATAAAATGTTTAACCCTTTCTTATTTTCTCTAAGCATTATATTTTTTATCTTTATCAGTCACACATTTTTGTACATTTTCTTGTATAACACATTCTTCTATCTCTTTCTCCTGTATAACTTCATTTTCATTTCCTTGCACATTCATTTCACATTCTAGTCATGAATGAGCAGTATTACCATATTTTTTGCTCTTTAAAATCACATTTTTTGCATTATGTCCTGTTTTACCACACAAATAACATATTTTTTATTACATTCATTGATTAAATGATCATTTATTTCCATAAAAATAATACATCTTTGGTTGAGCCCTGTGTTTCACAAAATCTGTGTTGCCATGAACATTAATAATACTAGGTACAGGCATAACATTATCATTTTACATTTTCAGTATTACTCCACATTTCCATCCCCCAGTCCATAGACATCTTTCATCATATATTTTTGTAACGTCAATTACTTCTTTACATATAGTTAAGAAATGTTCTTTCAGTTCTTTTGCTTCAACTTCAGTTCTAAACTGAATCATTATTCTTTTTTTTATCTGTAAAAAGCTTGCACCACATATTTTGACCAGGGATAAATATTTTTCTTTTGTTCATATGCAATCAGAAAATTTCCATGGCCTGCCCAGCCTCAAATATCAAGTCACAAAAAAAGTGTCTTTATGAACTAAAATAAATGCTCTTACCTCTTTTGTATTGACAGAGTCCCAAACTTCATACCTGTCCAGACTTTCTTTTTTTTACTGCTCACACACACATGCACACACACACACACACACACACACACACACACACACACACACACACACACACACACACACGCACAATCACAGAAGCTCCTCTTCTTCTCCTTTTTCTTCTTCTATTTTTTTCATGATGTTGCTCTATGAAATTTCTGCTCCATTTTCTGGCTCACTTTGGTTTACCATTTCTTCCAAATAATCATTCCACAACCCCCCCCCCCCAATTGGAGGTTTGTAATTATGCATTTTTCAGATTTAACTGTCTCTCCTTCAAACACTCTCCCTTGAAAGTTTTCCTCTGAATCCATCTCTCTCTGTTTCAGCTACAATCTCCTTTTTCTCCAATGTCACTGTTTTTTCTGCACCCACATCATCAGAAAAAAAACTTCTGGTAGTGATTCTGCCATTTCAACTACATTTTCAGAAACTTTCACTCCAGTTTCAGCAAAAGCTGAATCAGCCATGTTTTCTCTCTCTGTTCCTCCTGGCTGCCTCCATGGCTGGACAGGAAACAGGAAGTCAGGATGTGAGACACACAAAGTCTTCCCCTGACTACCAAGAATAGGAGAAGTTCCCTGATGCCCTGGGCAAACTTCCCCTAATAGCAAAAATACCACCTTGTGTCTCCCCTGAAAAGAGGCCACTAACCTAGCGAGACTAACCTGGTCAATAAAGGATAAATAAGTAAAAAAGTCCAACTCAAAATGCACAATGAATACTGATCTTCAATATATTTCATCATCACCCAAACAAATGATTAAATGATTTATTTGTTTGTATGTTTACATACATATGTGCATGACTACTTACTTGAAATTGCAAGTTTGATTATATTTAGCCTTCATTTAGGATAAGGAATTAACTTATTATGGCAACAGTGTACATCCTGCATAGGATTAAAACAGCTTCTGTGATTGAGTGTGATTTTGTGTGTGTGTGTGTGTGTGTGTGTGTGCGTGTGTGTGTGTCTCTGCGCACATGCACATATGCCTATGACTATTTGCATGCATTGATGCCTTGGGAAAGTTAATACTAAATGAACACATGCATTTAAAATCTTTATATAATGATCTGCAAAATAAAAAGGATAACATCAAAACACTTGTGCTAGCTACCGACTACACAAAAGAACTAGCATCACACTTACATGTACATAATAAAAACAGCAGAACTGGACACATGAAATGTTATTTAATTGGAATTACAACATACTTTGTTGTCCTCACCTCTCTCTCAGGGGTTGAAGGTTTCATATCTACCTCCAAATTTATTGCATATGCACAGCTGTTGCTGTTGAAGAAATGGGCAGCTATGGACCTTCCCTACACCCGTTCTGGACATCCCAAGCTATTTTCCATACTGTCTTTCCCTCTTTGTGCCCCTTTTTCACCACTTTCCTATCTTCCCATTTTTCTTTTCTTTCAAAGAAATGAGCGCAGGGGTTAGCGGGTGTAAGCACTAGTAAGCAGTAGTTAGTGGGTTTGCGTGAGTTTGCGCTTGTTTGTGCTTGGCTAAGCAATGCACAAACCCATGCAAACCCACTTACAACTGCTTAAAAGTGCCTTAGCTACTCTGTATATGAGGGCCCTTGTTCTGCTCAGGAGCAAAATAAAACACATCCATCAGTCTCGAACCCCGGACCTTGCACACACTACACAACATGAAGTACCACTAAGCCACAGTAGATGTACATCAAATTGGTGCTTAAATAAATATAGCATGCATCAGAATGAGTGAATGTAAAGGAAAAATAGGAATACCATACCACACAACTTGCTCTGTGGATGTTGAACAACAGTTGTTGTGGGATTACATTACATAACTATAATAAGAGAAGCAGCCATTCTAGCAGGAAATAATGTTACACCATCACTTTATAACCCCACACAGTATCACAGCAGGACAAACACTAGCATATCTGTTTAGGGCAGAGGCCATACCTCCCAACTGCCCCTAATTTTCAGGGATGTCTCTGATTTTGAAACAATTTTTAGCTCTGTCCCTCTGAATCCCTCCGAAAATGACTGACTTTGGTCAGAAAGGTGGTGAATTACACTTAATGAATAATGACAATAATTAAGAGTTAGAAACTTCTTTTACTTCAGAAAAGGTGTATTAATTCATATGCTCTGATTATCTCAGTGTCTCAACTTAATGGCACTAATATTTTAAAGGTGTCCCTGACTTTTTCTTTACTTTTCCCTGAGTCTGTTCAAATATGTACCTGAGTGGTTGAGCGGTCTGACAGAGGCAGAAACACAGAGGCATATCAGCCTTTCTGCAGTTACACAATGTTCAAATAGTTTTGGAAGGAGTTTCGGAAGCATACCCTTATGTAGGAATACAACACTGAAATACAAATGGATGTAGCCATGTACTAGTAGCAACCAACTGTAAGAATGGCGTTGCTCTATTGCTGAAAAGACCTGTGTGGTGCACAGACAAAAAATAACAAGCTATTATCTGGCTATCATGTGGATAGGTCCACAGTTGGGAGTTATGCAGACAGACTACTTGCCTTGATAAACTAACATGTACAGAGCAACCCTGTAAGTCCAGCAAAATAAAATCCACACAATAGCACTTACACTCTCAGTACTTCTGCACCCCTACCCAAATGTAGAATATACGTGTGTGTGCAGGGTCTACCAAGGATGTAGGTAAGCATACTCATGGTACTGAAATGTGTCCAGTTTTTCTGAGCAGCTTGTGCTAATGTCAACACTAAAAAAGCACAAACTGTTTAGAACGGAGTAAATGAATATTCACAGTATAGCAGTTCACAAACAATTCTTATGCCAAAGGAATACATCTCAATAACTAGCTTTGTATGGCAGTTAATTGTAACAGTTGAAAAGAAAGTACATCTTTCCATGTATCTTGGGGTAGCATTTTGAGGGGTGAGTACATTTCTACACTGACAAGTGGGTACTGGAAGCAGCAACATTAGCTCTGAGTACAAAATGTAAATCTCTGGCTACATCCCTGGCTTCTGATATAAGAACTATACCAACCTTCTGTCTTAAACAATGATGTCCACAGTAAACAAGGATGATCTCCATCTTGGAAAGCTGAAAGGGCCACGCCTACATAAGTTAGCAATTTATAGTACTGGGTTGCTATGACAGTGATTACTGCAATTACTACAGAGCAGGCTGCATGCAATTAGCAAATGGTGGCCACTAATTGGTGCAGAGGCCATCACATGCTCATGTGCAAATTCCTACAAAAGCAGGCTGCAATCTCTGCCAACAAACTCAATCACTCTATTGCAGAGACTGACAGAGAGAGAGAGAGAGACAGAGACAGAGAAAAGGAAAAAGAAAAAGAAATATTACCAAATCATACAAAGGAAATGTTCATAGGTAGGTACTAGGCTATCGGCCCAAGGGCCTACGCAAGCCTAGCCAACAAGGTTCCCAGGCTTATGCCACCCAAGCAAGTTATTTTCCTGTGCCACTGACGAGCAGACACAGAAGTGATCCCCGGGGTGTATTTCCTATTTCCCATCCACTCATCAAGATTTTTCTTGAAGAGTGCTAATGAAGAACTTTGCTTGACATAGATGGATTTATGTGACACATATGTATTTACTGGCATGTAGTAGATGTTATAGAAGAATAGTCTACATAATGTGAACCATTCATATGTGGCAGCAGTACTTCTTTATGCACAGATGTTCTGCTTAACTACTGCTATGGACAACACTGTGTGTACCTGTGGGCAGTGGGACATACCTGTGAAATGTGTAGCTCAGCATTAAATGTCAAAGATCTGATCCATGTTATCTGTGTTCTGTACAGTAGTGTGGCCAATGGCTGTTGGGAGGATTAGCGCTGACATTATATAAACATGGATGTGACAAAACAGCACATGCATGATAGTCATATTAAAGTGCAGCTTAGCAGTGGCAACTGCTGTAGCAGTCTAGTATGCTTATCTAGCATCTGTTGTCATATATATCCCCCCTAATGTTAGTGTGTGTTCATATATGACACCTGTTTTTGTTGCAGCAAGGCCCAACAGTTCAGCTGTGAGGTCCAGGGACTTACAACAGTGTGGACCTTGTGTGTGTATGCCACACACATATGGAGAAATATATATGTGTCATATATATTCACATCTGTATATGTGCATAGAGCAGGGGACATATTGCAACTGTTTGTGAAGGGGGGAGATATATATGTTGGTGAAGGTTAGTATGAGCATATTTGTATGTAGGTTTTAGTGTGTGACAAACAAGACAGCATACAGTGCTGGTATATGACATGTGATGGTTAAACACCGTGGGTGGTTTGTTCAGTTTGCAATGTTGAAGCCAGTAAGGCCTGCTAAAGCTACCTGGGCTGTGAACACCTTCAATGCATTTATCCTAAGACTGTGGGATTTTATTACATTACTGTATAAGTTACATCCTTTGTATAATTGATATTGTCACTATGAAAGGTGAAATGTATATGTGCCTACATATATATGTATATGTAGACCAATGGATGTGTATATATATATATATATATATATATATATATATATATATATATAGTTTTATATACACATACACACCTACATCTACTTGTTGCAATAGATTCTCTGTACTGTTGACTGACTGTGATGGTCAATATGTTTGTGAATACGTCAAGGATATGTATCTGTGGGATAGCTTAGTGGGAAACTGTTTATGTCATGGTATTATCGGTCCTTGCTTTGATCCTAGCAAAAGCTGTGTATTCTGTTGCTAGGCAGAACAAGTGCTATTGCATACAGTGTGATTAATCCCTTGGTTTAAACTAGGGTGTGTCATTGGAGGCTAAAGCACTACATCTATGATTATTGATTGGTACCGATGTTGAATGCAAATCCTGTGTGTACTGTAGTACTACTTTAAGCTCTGGGCCTGCACAGCAATGTATGGTGTATGTCCACATTGCTTGCATCCAGTGTTTTGTGTGATCCCTGTATTCATCACAGATTACATTTCTCAAGATTAAGGTTGTGTAAGCACTGACACACAGTACTGTATAGTACACACTGAAAGCTTATCTGGGTTGTCATACCTTTGTCCTGTAATTATGTCTGATGTGTGTGTGAGTATGTCTGTAACATGTCCTTTGACATATGTGTGGTAAAACATATAACTGCATATCTAGCAACATTCATAGTGTACTACAGCAGTATGCGACCTATATTCCCAATTGTGCACATATTTTGGCCACGGGTTTGCCATTACCAAGTTGTGTGGTATAATAGTAATACATTTACTGGACCTTACACTGATTGTGATGGATGATATATTTCTTTACACATCAGCTTGATGTATATCTGCTGTGGCTAGGTGGTGCATTGTGTTGCATACAGTGTGCCAGGTACTCTTGTATAGTCTTATATAGTGATTTTATTTTGTTGCTGTGCAGAACGTGGTTCATTAGATAGAGAGTGAGCAAGGCACTTTCAAGCAGTTGTGGGGTGAGCAGTGATAAGTGGCAGTTACAGTGTTTCACTCTCGGTTAGCTTATAGGTTGCTATATATGGCAGTTCAGTGATATCTGTACTGTATAATGTTAAATGTGCCATATGACTTGCTCAGACATATTTTTGTATTTATGTCTTCTAGGGATCATGGCCCATTGCAGGAACCCCAGTTAAAGTAGTGCTGAAGATGATATCATTACTAGCAGTATGATTCAGCACTACCGTCTCATGTTCTCACGAACCAGCCAGGACCAGCAGGAGTGTACTGCAATGTGGCAAGATGTTGTCCGCAGAGTAAATGAGGTATACCTGCATAACCGGACATATGAGCAGGTACGCCACCACTGCAGTGATCTTCTCAGACAGGTCCGTCAGCATGCTGCTGATGTGCGTAGACAACAGCTTGCAACAGGAGGTGGTGGTAATATCCACCCCCCCCTCACCAAAGTGGAGGAGCTGCTCCTCAGCCTGGTGGCACCTGCCCAACAACAACATCAGCAGACATACACCATGATGGAGGTTGGAGCCACCCAGCAAGCACACATGGAGCATGCAGGTAACATGGCATATCTGTAGACTACTGTTATCTGTATTGGTAGATAATGCATATGTGAGATGTGGAGTGTGTCGTTCAAAGATGTGGAGCCTGGTATTGTGCAATACTGATCATTTGGAACATAGTCTGTAGCCCTGTGAATGTAAACTGTTGTACTGTAAAATTGCAAACACACAGTAGCAATGCCACAGTTGTGGCCACTGACAAACTGTCTCATCTCTATGTAGCTCCCTCTGGGGCAGCGGACAGATGCTGGTGAGTGTGTTCTACATTTATTATTGTAAATAAAAAGTGCATGTCATAGTTAAAGGTGTAGGCCATGTACACATGTAACACACCTACCCATAATGCATGCTGTGCATGTTTGGTGTAAGAGCACGCACATCTCACTAATGTGATTAGCTGCCTCAAACACATGCAATACCCAGACCATTTCAAACAAATGTGGCTAGACTGTAGTGACCATTGGATAGACACAGCTGATACTCAACATGCACATAACATACACATCTATGTCATACACAGAGCATTTTAACTTGCTACATACAAAGGATTCCCAAACCGTCTGTAAAGACACACTCCAGTATCCAAAATCTCATCCACACATTACACATAATATACCTGAGGGGTAGAGGCCTATCATGGGGCATTTAAACACTCTGCAACACACTACACATTCATGTCAGGAAATGCTCCTTATTGGCCTCCTTACAAACTCACGTAACAACTGGTTGTGAAATGGTGAATGTAGCCAAGGTAGTACAGTTCTGGCACAGCATGATTAGCTGGTTTGGGAAACATTTGTAGCCTTGAGTGACCACATGATGCTTCATGATGATGGCCTATGGTACTATACCCCATCCATTTATTGTAACCACAGTACTACACATAGATTTCATTGCTATACACCTTAATGTTGCGTGTGTGCACACATATGCACCTCTAAACAATATGCATACCAATCACCATTTGCACAACTGACACATATATGGCTTGTGATGCTATTGAGTGGCTAGGTCATATGACACACATTGGGTATGTGTAGTGTTTAAATATGCAGTTGTGTTTTTGCATGCCATGTCATGGATGAGACTGGCAGGTCTGCAATATGATCTACACTCACCATAAGTACCATACATTGGGCATGTGGCTGAATGGTATTCCATCAATTATCCATGCACCACTGATGATGTTGTGTGAATACTCATCATGCATTTGCTAAAAATGTGTCCACAATTATTTGCTAAAGACACAGAGGCTGTAATCAGCACTGGATACCTATCTGACACACATATACACATCCAGCAATGGTATGTACACCTGTGAGTTATGGTGCACAGTACATTACAGGGTTATGAATACCTGCACAGCAATGTTGTGTTCATGTATGCATTGTGTTCCAGGGGGAGGCTCATCACCTAATAACAAAACACATGCATCAAAGCCATGTATACTGTTAGTAACAAGGACTGTCTACACTTGCACTGCATGCTGTTGAGCAACACATGTCCTGCATGCTGACGTGTGATATGACTGTTTTGCTTCTGATACTGTACCCCACCATCACCTGCTATTGTGTATGTTCTGAGATTGCTGGTGTTGTGTGTGTCTGCTTTAGGGAGGAGTGTAATTTTGTGTGTGTGCATGTGTGCATGTGTGCATGTGCATGTGTGCATTTGCACATGTGTGCATGTGCACATGTGTGCATGTGTGCATGTGTATATGTGTGCATGTGGTCTGAAGTCATGTTCAGGTCTTAAAGTGTGTTTCCTGTTTTCCTCTCACAGATGCCGAGGTGGGGCTGGTTCAGTACAGCAGGGAACCTGATGTCACTGAGACAAACAGTGATGATGAGGATAGGTGTGTTGAGGCACAGGCAGGTTTGTCAGGGTCTGTTGTTGGGCCACCAATTGACAGTACACAAGTCTCCACCCCATCCATGCACACAGTCATAATGCCTGTACATCCATCATCACCATTGCCCTTAGCTGAGGGACAGTGTACGGTTGGCACTGGCCAGGACAGTGTGGTATCTATGGCACATGTATCAGGACACAGCAGCCATAGCCAGATGTCTGAAACAGTACCACATAGGCAGATGCCCAGGGGTTCTCATCAGAGCACTGCTGGTCATCATGCCCCTGGCAGACATGCCACACCTCTTTCTACCACATGCATGTTCCAGACTGTCATGGAGGCAAAGACACAAATGGAGCGGTACACCAGACAGGGACTAAGGGCACAGAGGGCTCCTAACACCTCTGTAAATGACAGTATCTGTGACCTAGCAGGTGCCATATGTAACTACACTGAGGTCATTGATAGACGTTGGGGTGAGACATTGGATGTCCTCCACAATGTCATGTCCATGTGTCAGGACAGTGCGGGACGGTTGAGACGTCGACATGGATGTATGCCAGCAACATCAGCAGCTGGAGGTCGCCGTGAACATCCAGCAAGTCACAGCTGCTCCCATAGTGCCAATACCAGCCCTAGTAATGCTGGGGGGGATGTCCATAGACTATCCTAGCAGACCACGTGCGCATGGCTCTGGCCAGTCCCAGCAGGGGCCTGGATCCAGTGGACATATGTCAACCTCTTTGGATAGTACCCAATCTGGATTAGTACCTGATACTGTCTGTAGCACCCCTGCCAGGCACAGGTTCTGTATCCGAGGCAAGAGACGGTGATCTGTAAAGCCTGCCAGGTACAGTCTGTAGCTGTCTCACAAATCCCCGTATATGGCAGCCACATGGTGGAACTGTGTGCATGCAGACACACACACATAAACCAGAAACCTAGGGCAAACACATACCAGCACACATTACATCAACATTGGCCCATAACAGTACTCATGGCCCTCACACACACACTCACACAAACATGTCGATTGCATGGCTCAGTGTAGGCCTCTGGCAAACCAACAACACACCCTGTGCATATGATGAAACCTGTGCCAGCTCCTGTCATCTGTAACATTGATGCAGGAACAGGCTATCATGGTGCTGATGCACAGGGTGACTTTAATAAAGTATAGCAAGGGTTGGATGTGTAGCATGTTGTCAGCACAAAAGTGTAATGATATCCTTGAAGGTGTAGCTGAGGAGGCATGATGCTTTAAAGCTGTAATTAGCAATGTTGTATTGTTTTCACCAGTGTTTATTCCAATTGTGTTTTGTTTGTCCATGTGCCACTTGTGTGTAGTTGTGTCAGCATGCGTTATACAGTGGACAGTAAGTGTAGGGTGTGTGCAACACAGGTTTGCAGATGTCCATTTGTGAACATGGTGGAGGTGCACTGTCTGCATGTACATGCGTATTGGACACATGGGCAGGGTGACATACACTGTATTGGCCAGTGTTAATACTCCATAGTTTCTATTGGTGGCCAGTCTGCATTGTACTACACACATTTTGGAACTTGAGTACACATGTGTGTGTATGACACGAGTTGACACTGTGCTGTGGGTGATGCTGTTGTTGTTATCTGTCATTGGTTTGCATTACTAAGGTTAACACTGTCCCAACTGCATAATCCTTTAGTAATGCACACTGTTCACCTACAGGGTTGCATGGACCGTGCTATCACAAACACAAGAAATTATCACTTAAATAGTAAAAGTGCATTAGTCTCATGGACCCCTGCCATAAACTAAATATATAATAGAAGGTATGAAGTTGTACCAAAAAAGAGTTACATACCAAGAAGGGATAACCTCTCTGGTCAGTATCATTGGGAAAATACAATCCCTCAATAAACATACAAGGCAAGCTTCAAAATACAAAATGGTAAGGATTCCAAAGACAACACTAAAGCTTTCTTTAGGATTGTTTATAATCTACAGGGGAAATCTCAGATTGGGTCACAGTTAATGTAAATGGTCACTAAGTACACTTATCTGACTAACATTACCAATTCCTTGTCAGACAGTTTGAATGCGGATTTCACCACCCTGTCGTTACACAAAGGCCACATTTCCAGACCTGAAGAATGTAAAACCTGATGATTCACAGGCACTTTAGGTAAAACATCTCTTTACCAAAGTCCAAACCACAGTGGCAATGGTACTGGACAGTGTCCCTGCCTGTGTCATAAACAAGCTAACATATGAGGAATATAACATAGGGGGTGGGAGGTTGGCATAATGATTAAGGTGTTCACCTTACAGACACAAGGTGCAAGGCTTGATTCTTGCATGAGGTAACTGGCTAGGCTTAAAATGGCCCCCAAAGGCAGTTAGCCTTGTACTAATCTATCTATGAAGTCACCACTCACCTAAACACTTTGTCCAGATGCAGCCTCTATACAGGTTACATACTTGTGGAATGACACACGGTAATGGTGTTCACAGTCCACAAGGGTTGAGCTACAACATCCTCTTCTTCTTCTCCTTTCTGATGCTCCCATTAGGGGTCGCCACAGTAGATCATCTGTTTCCATTTCTTCCTGCCCTCTGCATCTTGCGTTGTCACACCATCCACCTGCATGTCCTCTCTCACCACAGCCATAAACCTCTTTTCCTGTTACCTGGCAGCTTCATCCTTAGCATCTATTTCACAATATACTCTGCATCCCTCCTCAGCACATGTACAAACCAACTTAATCCTGCCTATCTGGCTTGGTCTACTAACCTTCAAACCTGGCCTGACCCTCTAATATACTTATTCTTAAACCTGTCCACCCTCGTCACACCCAGTGCAAATGTTAACATAAATTGATTAAGGGTAGAACTACAACAGATCCTGGAAACTCTCACCCTATAAGCCAGACAAATGTTATCTGGAAGGCTAAGGAGCAAAGCATTATGGAACTCATTAACAGAGACATTATGAACCTGCAAACACTGCACCATACCCATTTAGATTCTCTAAAGGCCAGATCATGGCTCCTACACCTAGTAGACTTCAAGCCAGTTAACAAGGCTAGAGGTGAGGGAGGGGAGGTCAACACAGCCAAGCTATAGCTCACTAGCAATTCATACCTATCCCACATTCTGGTATTATACATAACCTCAACAGACTGACCATAAACAATTGTTAGATTATGGCTTGACAACTGGCGCACAGATGTAGGACACACAGTAACATTTGCAGCCTCCATGTACTATTCTATGGCAGTAACAAATGATATTTACCTGCACTCAGTCCTGGGACCACTCCTGTTTGGCATATAGCTTTCTTAGGTACAAGCAAACACAGTAGGGATATGTCTGCCCATGTTTGACGAAAATGCATACTGTGGGCTATACTTTATTCTCCAGATGATGCACACATCCTCCAAAAGGGTATCAATGAGACAAATACCTGGTGTCAAACTCATGCTGTAAAGCTATAAGCCAAAGACAGCATAGTTATCCACTTTTAGAAAACAAAGTATCCCCAGAGTACCACATAGGTAGTAGCCCCCAAAATGTGGAACAAGTACTAATGTATACATAGAGCCATGTGTTTTGTCATCTCTCCTTTGATAATCACATTACCAAAGGGTTTTGGAAATCCCCCTGTGGAGCACATAAGCAATAAAGGGTTTGCATGCAGATCCAGAGAGGTTGTTGCACACCTATAATGATTAGTCATCTTTGCCAGACTTTGCTTGCTTTGGAACAGGTTTCAAATATACCTCAAAGATAAACCCTCACTCACACTCTTCAATAGAAACCGTGATGAGTGGATGTGAAACAGAAGACATAGACCAGGGATCACTGCAGTGGCTAAGCTTGTCACAAGCATACAGAAGTGACCTAAGGTCTGGAAAGCGCCAGCACGCTTTGGCAAAGATAACGAATGCGTTCATGGAGAAAGCAGAGTACCCACCTATGAAATAATTGAGGTCACATGTATGTATATGGATTTGCCCCACAGCTACCTTACATGTGTAATGCACATACAGTTGTCATTGTGATATGTCATACACTAGAAAAATCAAAACCCACTTCACATTGACCATCGGTGTCACACACCTGGAAAACACACATAGTCAGCAAGTGCAAGATTCAAACTCCTTCCTAACTGCATTATGATACTACCGCAGGATGCATTTACACGACATGCTACACACATTACAGGGATTTCACCTTTCCACAGGTATATTTGTAGGATGGTGACATCATCAGACTTGACAAAGATGAGTATACCACTTTTAAGGGGTGTGAGTAGTCTCCAAAAAGGCTGCTCCTCCCCAGGCAGACACACACAGTTGGCAAGGGCAGGATTCAAACCCCTACCTAACTACATTACAATACTACAACAGTGCACATTTACATGATGCGCTATACACATTACTGGCATTTCTGCTTTCCACAGGTATATTTGTAGGATGGTGACATCATCAGACTTGACAAAGATGAGTATACCACTTTTAAGGGGTGCGAGTAGTCTCCAAAAATGTTGCTCCTCTCCAGTGAGAGACACACACTCACACTTAGCAAGTGCAGGATTCAAACCCCTACCTAGCTACATTATGATACTACAGCAATATGTATTTACACGACACACTATACACATTACTAAGATTTCATCTTTCCATAGGTATATTTGTAGGATGGTGACATCATCAGACTTGACAAAGATGAGTATACCACTTTTAAGGGGTGCGAGTAGTCTCCACAAAGGTTGCTCTTCCCCAGGGAGACACACACACCCAGCAAGTGCAGGATTTGAACCCCTACCTAACTACATTATGATATTACAGCAGTATGCATTTACACAACATGCTATACACATGACTGGGATTTCACCTTTCCACGGGTATATTTGTAGGATGGTGGCACCATCAGACCTGACAAAGATGAGTATACCACTTTTAAGGGGTGTGAGTAGTCTCCAAAAAGGTTGCTCTCTCCCCAGAGAGAGACACACACACACACACACACACACACACACACACACACACACACACACACACACACACAGTTGGCAAGTGCGGTGTTTTTAATCCAAACAAAGTTCTCTTTACACTTCAGCAAGCAATATGGAGTTACAGGGTGCAATACAGACATTACTTGCTGACAGTTTACCCAAAGGTTTTTTTCACATTTGCTAACCTCAGCAGGCTTATCATACTAGGTGTATTGTGAGTGTATTGTATGCATAGGCCATGACCATATCATATATGGGTTGATGCACCACATGCTGGCACACACAGGGTCAAACCGGTGGCTAAGCTCTGTCAACCCTATACTGGACAATACAGTCAGGAGGAGTAGGGTCATACAACCACAACACCAACTGTCTCACATAGACCTACAATATAAGCACCAGCAAAACACACACATAAATACACATTACCATACTCAGAGAATACAAATATTAATCTGAAAAAGAGAGAGTGTCCTCCTAAGCAGACAAGCAAGCAACATGCACCTCTAAGCACACGTCAGAAAACACATAATACACCAAAGCAGTGTGCCTCACAACAGGCCCTAAGGCAAAACAACATACCCAACACACTAGTAATAGGTGACTTCATAGTCAGGCACACAGATGTTCCACTCACTCGGCTGGACAAGGGAAAGGTTACTGTCAGTTGTCTGTCAGGTGCTATGATCAGCCACATAACACAAGCACTTACATCACTCCAGAACAGGTACATGTATGACATGTTCATTGTACATGTCAGTGTGAATGATCTGAGACATACCTCCCAGGACAACATGATGAGATATATATTAGCTCTATGATCATGTAGCCTGGGCTGGTATGACCCTGACTTTGAGTAGCATCTTACCTTCACCTACATGATACTGCAATATAACAGAAAGACGATAAACTTCAACAATTGGCTGAGCTTCTGGTGTCATTCAAAGGGGATCCAGTCTCTGTCTGCCTGTGATGGCATGACAGACAAGCCTCATTGCTTCACTACAGATGGTTTGCACCTGTCGCCCCTATGCTTCTGAATACTGGCCAAGGCTCTTGCTGTCCGCATATTTCCTTTTTTAGGCAAGGCTCAAAGGTTCATAGGTTCACAGGTAGGTACTAGGCTATCAGCCCTGGGGTCTATACAAGCCCAGCCAAAAAGGTACCCTGGCTTTTGCCACTCAAGAAATTTATTTTCCTGTGCCACTGTCAAGCAGAGCCACAGAAATGATCCCCAGGGTAAATTTCCTATTTCCCATCCACTCATCAAGATTTTTCTTGAAGAGTGCTAATGAGGAGCTTTGTTTGATATAGATAGGTAGTTTATTCTGGAGTATGGGAAGTCTCTGGGACAGGAATCTATCCCTCCAGCACATCCTGTTTATTGCTGTGCTGAGGTTTAATTCACTGGAGCGTGTGGCTCTAAGAGATTTAATTTTCTTGAGGTGGAGCATGTCCATTAATTCCGGGTTGGACATTGCCTTATACGCCAGGCATAGATCACCTCTGAGCAGGCAGTAAGCAACCGAGTAGAGCTGGAGTTTCTTTAGTCGAGCTGCATAGGGCATCTCTTTGAGGCCCATGATCCTCTTGGTGAGGTACTTCTGTGGTCTTACCAGCTGTTGCATGTGCCGATTAAGGTACATACCAAATGGGGCATTGTACTCTATTATGGGCCTAATGAGTGATGAGTAGAGGAGCACAATGACCTCTCTTGATCTAGAGGTGAACCCTTTTGTGATTACATGGGCTACATAGAAGGAATTTCTAACTACTATGGCAATGTGATTATCAAAGGAGAGGTTACTATCTACCTGGGTCCCCAGGTCCCTAATTACATTTTCTGTACCTAGTGGATTACCACCTATGTGGTAATTCATGGGAACTTTGTTTTTTCCAGAGGGGATGACTATGCATTTTTTGGCATTCAGCTTGAGGCCATGGTTTTGACACCAGGTATCTGTCTCTGTAAGACCCTTCTGGAGGATGTCTGTGTCAGCTGGAGAGTCGATTATGGCCCCTAATTTGCAGTCATCTGTGAACTTGGTCAGCCACAGTCCTCCCATGCTTGCCTGTACCTCAGAGAAGTATATACTGAACAGGAGGGGTCCCAGGACCAAGCCCTGTGGGACGCCACTTGTGACTGGTTTAGAGTTGGACATGGCACCCACAACTCTGACCATGTGTGTTCTATCTGTGAGCCAGTTGGCCACCCATCTCGTGACATAGGGGTTAATGTTCAAGCTGGTAAGCTTGTCTATGATGCCAGAGTGGGGAATGGTGTCGAAGGCCTTAGTGAGGTCCAGGTAGGCTGTGTGGACTACCTTCCCTTCATCTATGGCCTTGGTAACTGTTTCAAAGAAGTCAACTAAGTTTAGGAGACAGGATCTGCCTTTAACAAAGCCGAATTGGGTAGGGTCCAGTGTCTGGAGGTTCCCAATGTCTCTGTTTATGAGTTCCATGATAATTCGTGCCATAGCTTTGCAGACCAGGCTGGTCAGGCTTATAGGGTGATAGTTCCCAGGTTCTGTTGTGGCACCACCTTTGTGGAGCAGGATGACTGTTACTGTATGCCATTCTTTGGGTACATAGCCTGTGGTAAGGCTGAGTCTGAACAGTGAATTTAGGTGAAGGTTTAGTTCCTTTTGGAGCTCATGTAAGATGCCGCCAGGGACACCATCCGGTTCCATTGATGCTGTGTTCTTAGCTTTGGAGAGGGCTGTTTTTACCTGTATGTCCGTGATGTCTGGGGCTCTGCATTCTTCTGGGATAGACACGGGCCCTTTTGGGGGTGAGGGGGGGTTAAGTTTGCACTGAACTTGTCTGCCAGGATGTTGGCAATGTCAGTTGGTTCAGTGTATTTTTTGCCATTTTGCAGTAGCTCAGAGCATATCTGAGAGTTGCCACCTAAATGTTTGATAGAGCTAAAGAAGGCTTTGTGGTTATCTTTAGATTCCTTGGCAATTTTTCTTCAGAAACTGGCCTTGGATGATTTTATGAGCAATCATAGTTTCTTGCTAATAATGATCAGTGATGCTTTTCCTTTTTGGAATTTTGCTCTATCATGTAGTAGTTTCCTCCTTCTGTTGTATAGCTTACTTATGGCCAAGGACCACCAGACTGGTTTCCTCTTTTTGGAGGACTGAGTCTTGGTTTTACTTGGGATGGTTCGATCCATGCATCCCTGTAGATGCTCATAGAATGCACTTGTAAATGATTCTGCAGATTGGATAGCATTATCCTGTAGCAAGGGGGTGGGGTCAGGATGTGGATGTCCAGTGTGATTACTTTATGATCTGATCTTACCAGCGAGGGGTTTACATCTGGTGTGGAACACTGATCCCCCATGTTGGTGATGATCAGGTCCAGTATGTTGTCACCTCTAGTGGGAGTGGTGACCAGCTGTTCCAGGGCGTTTGAGTTTATAAACTCTAGGAAGCATTGGGCAAAGGAGTTTGTACTTGAGTAATTCTCCCAGTTAATGTTTGGGTAGTTGAAATCTCCTCATATCATGGTGTTTGGTAGGACCTTTATATTTTCCAGTGTTCTCCCAAATGCTGAGTGAGGGTCCTGAGACAAGGTAGGTGATCTGTAGCAGGCTACGATCTGATAAGCAGCTTTGTCCACTGTTAGTTGCACTTGGATGGTCTCCAAGACCTTGTGCTGTGCCACTAACCTGGAGGTGTGGGTATCCTTTATGAAAATGGATACACCCCCTCCTTTTGTATTTCAGTCTGGGTTTTAGGGCCAAAGCTCAGAGGGATTGGGATTTCTTT
This sequence comes from Protopterus annectens, assembly GCF_019279795.1. Taxonomy (NCBI): domain Eukaryota; kingdom Metazoa; phylum Chordata; order Ceratodontiformes; family Protopteridae; genus Protopterus; species Protopterus annectens. The sequence goes on from NC_056726.1 coordinate 1,880,829,175, forward strand.
AAGTGGAGCATGTCCAACAGCTCTGTGTTTGACATAGCTTTGTATGTTAGACAGAGATCACCTCTGAGTAGGCGATATGTGACAGAGTAAAGCTGGAGTGTTTTGAGACGGTCTGTGTAGGGCATGTATTTGAGGCTGCTAATCCTCTTTGTGAGGTATTTCTGCGGGCTTTCCAGTTGTTGTAGATGTCTTATGAGGTACATACCAAAAGGGGCGTTGCACTCTATAATGGGTCTAATGAGTGATGAGTAGAGGGGAACAATGACCTCTTTTTTTCTGCATGAGAAACCTTTTGTGATGAGGTGTGCCATGTAGAAGGATTTCCAAACTACTGTGGGGATGTGATTATCAAAGGAGAGGCTACTGTCCACCTGTGTCCCAAGGACTCTTATCACACTTTCAGTGTTAAGTATACTAACGCCTATGTTGTAGTTCATGGTTACAGAGTTTTTACCAAAGGGGATGACAATGCACTTTTTGGCATTGAGCTTGAGCCCATGGCTTTGACACCAGGCATCTGTCTCAGTGAGGCCCTTTTGTAGGATGTCCACATCGTTAGTAGTTTTGATTATGGCTCCTAGTTTGCAGTCATCTGGGAACTTCATTATTTATTTATTTATTTATTTTATTGATTTTACATTTGTTAACCGGGCTAGTCCAACTGGATATATTTCCATTTTCAGTAGAGGGAGAAAAGCTCCAGTAGTAACAAATAGAAATTGAAATTAAAAATTAAAAATCAATGTTATTACATAGTAAATGAAAGGATTTCAATAAAAAAAGAATACAAAAAATACAAGAAGTAATAATAAAATAAAGTAGGTATTTACACTAGTAAAAGTGACAAAATTTATAGGATAAATTATTATACAGTATGATTCATGAGGACTTTCAGAACATCAAACAGGACAGATTACACCAGTATGTTGAATTGTGTTCAACAGTTACAGTCCTGCTTCCAAGGAGTGTGCATTAAAGTTTTGGTAAATTTAGTAGGAGGAGGAAATATCAGTAGTGAAAGCAGAAGGTTAGTCAGGGTTGCTGCAGGGGCATAACCAGTGTGTTTTTAGGTGTCTTTTGAGGTTTTGTTTAAAGAGAGGCAAGGAAGAAAGTAAAGTTAGTTCATTAGGCAGTAGGTTGCAGTTTTTCCCCACTGTGTTGGAAAACAGAGAATCTCCAGCCATGTTGTTAGACTTGCTTATGCTAGCAAGAGGTTTGCTAGAAGAGTGTAGGGAATTTAGATTTTTGTAGGGGATTATGAGATTGGAGAGTATAGGAGTGCTGTTAGGTTGATAAAATATATTGTGGGCAATGGTGAGTTGGGAGACTTTCAGATGGTTTTGAAGTTCAAGCCAGCCTAGCTGCATTAGATTCAGACAGTGGTGAGTTCTAAAGGGATTGCCAGTGGCAAATCTGGCGATGTTGTTATAGGAATTAGTTTGATAAGATTATTTTTCTTTAGGTTAGTATATATATGGGTGAGGCATACAGAAGAGTTGAGATTACATGGGAGTGTGCAGTCTTGGTTCTGGCTATTGGAGTTAGGAAAGGTTTGATTCTATATAAGGAGCCTATTTTTCTTTTGACAGTTTTTATGGTATTATTTATGTGGCTGTCAAATGTAAGGTTATTGTCAATAGTAATTCCTAACAATTTAGTGGTAGAGTCGGGGAATATAATTGTGCCATTATTGGAAATGACAGAGAAATTTATGGGGGAGGACTTACTGGTGGGTGTAAAGAGAAGGAGCTTAGTTTTTTTAGCACTGAGAAGGAGGCAACATTTTGTGAACCATGTTTCAACTATGTTAAATACATTCTGAGTTAGAGAATTTAGTTCTGATGGGGAGTTTGCTGAGCATACTAGTGTAGAATCATCTGCATATTGAATGCAGGTGTCTTGTGGAATAGCTACATGGAGGTCATTGATAAATAGAAAAGAAGTGGACCTAGAATAGAGCCCTGAGGGACTCCGAGGGTGACTGGCAGAAGGGATGATATATTATTTTCCCACAGAACTGCCTGTTGCTTATTGGTAAGATAGGACCTGAACCTTTTAGCCACCAGAGAGTCAAGGGAAAGGGATTCAAGAATGTTGATAAGAAGGGCATGGTTTACCATGTCAAAAGCTTTTGAGAGTTCAATAAAGAGTGCACATGAGAGGTTGTTTTTATTGCAATTTCTATTGATGGCATCTGTAAAGGATAATAGTTCAGTTGTGGTGCTATGTGATGGCCTAAAGCCATGCTGGCAGTTTGCTATTATGTTATGTTGAGATAAATGGTTTAATAGTTGTTGGTGAATGTATTTTTCCATAATTTTTGCTAAGGGTGATAAATGAGCTATTGGCCGGTAGTTAGAGTAATCATTTGAGTTACCACCTTTGTGTAGGAGGATAATATGGGAGATTTTCCAGATGTCTGGAATAATTCCCTCCTTAATGGTTCTACTTATGAGGATGGATATAGGGTAGGAAATGACATTGGCTGCTTTTTGCAGGTATTCAGATGGTAGCTGGTCAGCAGAAGGAGTACAAGGCTTAAGTTTTTGGATGAATTTGTAGATGAGAGTGGTAGAGATGGGTTGCAGATGGAATGTTGGTAGAGTGCCAGGTACGGTGGTGGGAAGGCTTGAGTTGTCTGGGATTAGTTGACTGGCTAGTGATTGTATGGTCTCTGTGAAGAAGGTATTGAAGGCATTGGCAGTTTGATGGGGGGTATTTGGATCGGCCTGAAGTGGGGTAGGTGTACAAGAGTGCCCTGGGAAAAAGAGTTTATTGATACTAGACCAGAACTTCTGGGGATTGTTTTGGTGATTTTGCTGTAGTTTACAATAGTAGTTCTTTTTGTCTGTAAGTATTGCCTTTTTTGTACTATTTCTCAACTGCCTAAAAATTTGTTGATCAGAGATATTTTTGTTAGCTCTCCACTTAGCCCAAGACTTGTTCCTGTCTGGTTTGGACTTCATTCTGATGGACCATTTGGGTGCGTGCTTATCAAGGAAGACCTTCTGTGTTAGCCTGTACTTCAGGGAAGTAGATACCAAACAGGACAGGACACAGGACTGAACCCTGTGGTACTCCATTTGTCACTGGTCTGAAGTCGGATTTGGAGTCTGCTACTTTCACAGTATGGGTTCTGTCAGTGAGCCAGTTGGCAACCCATCTTGTGACACAGGGATTTATACCTAGTTTAGTGAGTTTATCTATAATTCCAGAGTGGGGGATGGTGTTGAAAACCTTGGCAGGATCTAGATAGGCTGCGTGAACCACCTTACCCTTGTCTACAGCTTTGGTGACTGCTTCAAAGAAGTCTATCAGGTTTAGGAGACATGATCTGCCTTTTACAAATCCGAACTGGTTGTGGTCCAGAGTTTGGAGATTACCAATGTCTTTGTTTATAAGTTCCATGATGATACGTTCCATGGCCTTGCAGACCAGGATCATCAGGCTAATGGGGTGCTATTTCCCGGGGTCTGTGGTGGCTCCCCCCTTGTGTAGTGGGATAACTATCACTGTGTGTCATTCAGCAGGCACAAAGCCTGAGGTGAGGCTATGATTGAACATGGTACTTAGGTGTGGTGCCAGTTCATTCTGTAGTTCATGTAGAACGCAGCCTGGGATGTTATCTGGTCCCATGGATGCTGTGTTCCTGGCTTTGGAGAGTGTTTTTTACCTGTGCAGCCATGATGACAGCAACTTTGCATTCTTCCGGTATAGAGATGGGCTCTTTCATGGGGGTAAAGTTAGCACTGATCCTATCTGCCAGGATGTTGGCAGTATCAGTTGGGTCTGTATATTTAGTGCCATTGTGCTGTAACTCAGAGCAGATCTGAGTGTTGCCATTGAGATTCTTGACATAGCTATAGAATGCTTTGTGGTTGTCTTTAGAATCAGTGGCAATTTTGTTTTCATAAATAGCTTTGTAGGATTTTAACAGGGATCACAGCTTCTTACTGAGGCTGACCAGGGAGCTCCTCCACTCATGGGATTTTACCCTCTTTTGCAAGTTTCTTCCTTCTGTTGTGCAGTTTGTTTATGGCAGGGGACCACCAGATTGGTTCCTTTTCTTGGAGGATAGCGTCTTGATTCTGTTTGGGATAGCACGATCCATGCACTCATGTAAGTGCTTATAAAGTGCAATTGTGTAGGATTCAGTAGTCGTAACTGTATTGTCCATCTGCATGGGTGTCCTGAAGTTCACCACTTCTGTCTTAAGAAGCATGAAGTTGGCTTTGGAGAAATTTTTTAACATGGTTTCCTTAATGGGGGTGGGGGCAGAATGTGGATATGTAGGGTAATTAGCTTATGATCAGATCGGACCAATGAGGCATTGACTTCAGGTGTGGAACACTGGTCACTCAGGACAAACCAAACCCCATAACCAGCTCAAATAACCACAAAGTGAGCTAAATGCTATTCATTGCCAGAAGTCTCAGCCTCCAAATGCACACACTCGAGGCACTTCTCAGTATGGAGAATATTGATATCTGTGCAGTAACAGAAACCTAGTTCAAGGCTCCAGAGAGCACACCAGCACTACCAGGATACTACTCATTCCATACCTTCCAGCATCAGAACCTGGATCATAGCACATAGGGTGGGGGATGTATCCATATTCATCAAGGATACCTACACCTCTCTCTACAGGATATGTACCCATAGAATGTTGAACAGCAATGTTCTTCCCACTCCACAGGGGTGGGGCCACAAAAGACCCTTGGCATTCACACTCTATGAGCCTGACGAGTCTGACTGCAAGGCAATGGAGCCAATCATAATGGAAGTCAACAATAAAGACATTGGGAACCTTCACACAGTTGAGCACACCCAGTGTGGCTTCGTCAAATGCAGATCATGCCTCCTGAACTGGGTGGATTTCTTTGAGACAGTTACCCAGGCTATAGATGATTGAAATGAGCTCTACACAGCCTATCTATACCTCGCTAAGGCCTTTGACACCATTCCTCAGTCAGGTATCATAGATGAACTCACCAGCCTGGGCATGAATCCATACATCACAAGATGGATTGCAAACTGGCTCACAGATAGATCCCACAAATTAAGAGTTGCTGGCTACATGTCAGACTCTACACCGGTAACAACTGGTATCCCCCAGGGTTTAGTCCTGGGGTCCCTCCTGTTTGGTATAGACTTCTCAAAAGTACATGCCAACACACGAGGGTTGTGGTTGACTAAGTTTGCTGGGAACTGTAAAGTGTTTGCCATAATAGATTCCTCGGATGACACAAATATTCTCCAGAAGGGACTCTATGAGACAGATGTGTGGTGTCAGAATCATGGCCTCAAGCTCAATGTGAAAGAATGCATAGTAATCCCCTTTGGTGAAAATAAAGTACCCAAAAACTACCACATAGGTGTTACCCCCTAAAAACTGACAAGGTAATAAGGGATCTGGGGACACAAGTAGTCATCTTTCCTTTGACAACCATGTTTCCAAAGTGATTAGGAAATCCTATGTGGCCCATCTAATCAACAAAGGGTTTGCATCTGGATCAAAAGAGGTAGTGGTGGCCCTCTACTCTTAAGTCATCAGACCCATCATTGAGTACAATGCACCATTTTGGATGCACTCGACTAAGCATATCCAGCAGCTGTAGAGACCACAGAGATACCTCACCAAGAGGATTACTGGCCTCAAACAGTTGTGTTATGCAACACAACTGGTAAAACTAAATCTGTTCTCCGCTGCGTACTGCCTACTCAGAGGCACACTCTGCCTAACATACAGAGCCATGTCCAACACATAACTGTTGAACATGCTCCATCTATGGATAACAAAATTGAGTCACACTACACACTCCAGGGATATGAACCTCATCACAACAATGAATACAACATGCTGGTGGGATAGAGTACCATCCCAGATACTTGCCTTACTGTGGAACAGTCCCAGTGTACATCAGACGGAGCCCCTTGCTGACACTCTTCAATAGGAACCTTGATGAGTGGATGGGAAACAGATAATTCACACCAGGCATCACATCAGCAGCCCCACTAGGAAGGGGCCTAGAGTACTAACTATTAGAACTAGGGCTTAGGAGACTACCCAATGGGGTGGTGATAGCTGCACAACTTGCATAGGCTAATATATGCCTTCGTGAAGATAGTCTACTACATACCTATGAACCTATGTGACAGGTACATGTCTACAGATAGTAGATGTGTACTTCATTGTACAGTCATGTTGTACAGCAGGCACATGGACCACATACACTGTAATGCTTACAGATACTGGTGGCTGTTATGTACAGTGGGTGAGATGTGCACCTCATGTGTTTTGTGCCATTGGGATGTGTGCTGGGTGGGACAGTCCTGGATGGCTCCCTGTCATGGTCACCCTCTTACACATCTCTGCCCATCCATCTTTGGCTTATTATACTGTGTTTCTCCTACACACACACACACACACACATATATATATATATATATATATATATATATATATATATATATATATATAGGTACATAGGTAGGTAATAGGCTATCTGCCTGAAGGCATATATTAGTATGGCCAGAGTGTGCAGCTATCACCACACATGGGGTTAGTTCCCTAGGCCTCTGTGTAGTAGAACTGATGAAGTGATCCATGGTGTGACAGTTCAGTTTCACATACACTCATCAAGGCTTCTCTGGAAGAGTGTCAGTGAGGGACTCAGCTTAATGTAGGTTGGCAGCCTGTTCCAAAGAAAGGGAAGTCTGTGAGTTAGTAATGTAGCCCTCCAGCATGTTCTATTTATTGTTGTGATGATGATATCCCTAAAGCATGTGGCACAGTGAGCTTGGGTTTACTTCAGATAGCGCATGTACATCAGTTTTGCATTGGACATGGACCTGTCTGTTGGGCAGAGATTGCCTGAGTAGACAGTATGCAACAGAGTACAGACTGAGTTAACTTCAGTCTTGTTGCATGGGGCAACTGTTTGAGGCCAGTAATCCTTTTGTTGAGGTACTTCAGTGGTCTTTCCAGCTGCTGAAGGTGCCTAGTCAGATTCATCGCAAGTGTGTCGTGATACTCTATGATGGGTCTGATGACTGATGAGCAGAGGGAACCTCCTTTGACCTACATGCAAAGACCTTGGCAATTTGTGGGAACACATAGCATGATTTTCTAACCACTTTGTGAATATGTTTCTGGAAGTAGAGATGACTATCCACATGTGTCCATAGATCCCTTATTATTACCTCCATATTTAGGATGTTGGCTCCTATGTGGTATTTGTATGACTGTAGCTAGAGGCCATAATTTTGACACCACATCTGTCTGACTGAGACCCTTTTTAAGGATGTCTCTGTTGTCCCAAACATCTATTATGACAACCTTTTTGCAGTCATCCACAAACTTTGCTAACCGTAGCCCTCATGTGTTTGACTGTATTTCTGAAAAGTATACACCAGACAGGAGGGGTTCCAGGACTGAGCCATGGGGACAGCAGTTGTTACCAGCTTACAGTCCAACATGGAGACCAGATTTCTTACCTTGTGGGATCTATCTGTGCCCCAGTTGGCAATCCATCAGATGACATACGTGTTTATGCACAGGTTGTTGATTTTGTGGATACAACATGTGTGTGGGATGTTGGAAAAGGGCTTTTCAAGGTCTATGTAGGCCGTGTGTAGCTCATTTCATTGATGTATGTCCTGGGTGATGGCCTTGAAAACTGTCTAGCAGGTTTAGGAACCATGATCTGCTCCTGACCAAACTAAAATGGGTAGGGTTGGGTGTTTGTAGGCTCCCAATAGCTCTGTTTATGAGTCCCATAATGATGGACTCCATGGCCTTGCAGATCAGGCTTATTAGGCTTATAAGACAATAGTTCCCATGGTATGCTGTGCACCAACACTTGTGGAGTGTGCCAAACATTGCTGTAACCCATTCAACAGTTTCATATCCTGTACAGAGGGCGAGTCTCAACAGACTGTTCAGGTGCAGGATCTGTTTGTTTTGGAGTTCACATATGACACAGCCAGGGAAACCATGACATCCCATAGACGCTGTGTTTTTAGGTTTGGATAAAGCTGTTTAACCATTGTTTATCTGATTTCTGGGTTTTCACAATCTCCAGGTATGGTAATGGGCCGTTTTATCAGTGAGAGGGGGTAAATATGTATGAACCTGTCTGACAAGATGTTGGCAATGTCAGTCATGTACATGTATTCATTTACACTTTGCACTCTCAGAACATATATGAGTTTACATTGATATTTATGACATAGCGAAAGAAAGCTTCATGGTTCTCTATGGACTCTTTGGCAATATTTTTACCAGAACATGGCTTGGATGATGTTAGAAGTGCTCATTGTTTCTTGATGATACTGATTGGAGACTTATTGATCTTCTTTGGATTTTCACTTTCTTTGAACAACTTAAGTACTTGTAGTGCATAGTTTGATTATGACAGGGGTACAATATATTATATGGGTCTGTTTTCATATCACTGTGTGCGCAAGGCAGGATTGGTGAATAGTGACAAGTGTCTGGAGTAAGAACTGCAACTGCCAGACATGTGTGGCCCACTGCTGTACTCAGACATGGCCTAAGTGTGTGAGCATGCCCTGTATGACCTTTCAGTATGTTGCTGACTGAAATTTGCTAAATTTGTTTAAGTGTGTGAGCATGCCCACTATGGGAATATATACTATATGTGTATGAAAAATCAAGTTGGTTTTTACTTCAGGGCTCACCTTTGTGTTGTACATTGACAGGAAGCACACTGTGACTGCAGGGTTTCCATGAGTCAATTTGCATGGACTTATCAACATTTCTACATACAGGGGGGACAGCTATTATTTGTATATTTCTACCCAGGGGGTCACACATGATTGTTACTGTGGGTGTACATAGGATGAGGGGTACACCTGATACTTATACACATTTGCTAGGCCTGCACTGCTATGTCAGGTACTCCATTTCAGTCTGTACTGTTGCCTATCATACTGGTTTGAGGCATACCACTGTACTACAGACCTTAGCTTCTAATTACATGCATATTAGTTTGTGACATTATAGCCTACCCAACCCACATCACATTGCCTGGCCTGCTGTTAACTGTCTGCATAGGCCTGGGGGAAAATTACTCATATGCCTCTTCAGAGGGCATGATACAGCATTTGTTTGTGTTTGCGTTTGTCTACAATTGTCCTGCTGGCTGTGACTGTTAGGTATGTGACCCCCCGCCCAACTGGTATGTGTGAGTGACTTAAGTTGTGTCTGTGCCAGTGAAATGCTGTCATGGCTTAGTGGTTCAGTACTGTGACTATAGTGCACAGTATCCTGAGTTCGAGCCCTGTCACTGCTTTTTATTTTCCTGATGGGCAGACCTTACTGGTTAAAGAACATTAAAGCAGATGTGAGCCTGTTTAACCAACTTTGCTCGACTTTGCCCAACATTGCCCAAATTTGCCCGACGTTGCCCAACGTTGCTCAACATTGCCCGATGTTGTCCGACGTTGTGCTGGTTAGCACGGTGCGCAGCTACGAGTAATTGGATTTTAATATGCTCAATACTGGTAAAATGTGCTTAGCAGTGCTTTATATTGCTTAAAATAGGGCACTCATGCCTCAGGTGGTGCTGCAGGGCTGCCTATGTCGGATGTACATAGTACACTCCCTATACATGTTTTAAAACATGTAATGTCAAGTTAGGCATCCCTTTTACTGTATGTGCATGTCAGAGAGAGAGGTGTCATTTCCAGGGTTCCTACTGAGTCAGTGTATGTGCTATGCGTTGCCTCTTTGCCAAGGCCAGGGCATACTGGGCATGCCTCCTTCTGCCAACTGGGGCAGGCTCAGGTTGTTCCTCCTCCGAGTCACGCTGTGCCTGTGCAGGCCTTGGCAATGGTGGGGGGCTGTTTGGCCCTGTCCCATGCTGTTCCTGTGGCAGCTGTTTCCACAGGATCATATTGTGTAGCATGGCACATACCATAACAATGTGGGTACATGTAGTTGTTGAATACTGCAAGGCTCCACCAGATGTGTCCAGGCACCGGAACCATGACTTGAGCATTCCAATCACACGCTCAGTTATGTTTCTTGTTTGTGCATGTGCCTCATTATGGAGTTATTGTTCCGGCGTGTGTGTGCATTTCTGATGGGTGTCATCAGCCAAGGCTCCAGTGCGTATCCAGCATCCCCCACTAGGTGACCATCTGGGATGTCCCCATTGGCAAATCTCTGGTACAGCTGCGTCAGATGCCAGATGTGGGAATCGTGATATCTTCCAGGGCAGCCAGCACACACATTCATTATTATGCCCTGGGCATCACACACAACCTGGCAGTTGATGGAGGGGAAGCCCTTGCAGTTGATGTAGACCCTACCCCACTCACCGGGTGGTGCTTAGATGCATATGTGCGTGCAGTCTATTGCACCCACTACCTCAGGGTATTCTTTATTTGGTGGAAAAGATGCATATTGCTGGCCAATGCCTCACGGGAATTGGGGAAATATACGTGGTCACCGACATGTGCTGACATGGCATCCAGGAACTGGTGGAGTACCCTGGATGCTGATGCCTGTGAAATCCCCATCATATCACCAGTTGGTCTCTGGAAGGTACCTGAGGCTAGTATTCTTATGCCAACACATACCTTGGTATCCACTGGGATGGGTTCCCCTCTGTTGGTTCTGTGTGTAAGGCATGGCCGGCACAGCTCAACAATTTGCTGTAGGAGGTCTCTGTCCACCCTATAGCGCTCCACTATCTCCAGCTCATGTAGCCCCTGGTAGGTTACCCTAGGTCTGTACACTCTTCTCTGTCTCCTCACTGTGGGTTGCTCAGCAGCATTCACAACATCACCAACCTCAGCACCTTGCACATGTTGGTTTATGATAGCAAGAGCAGCCCCTAAAATTTTGTCTGACTTAAGCTTTTTAAGCTTTCTCTCTTTGTATACTGCAGTGTTGCAGAGTTCTTGGGAAAAAACAGGGGGGAATGCTGTTTGCAGAGTTTAAAGTGCTGGGCTGGGATAGTCTGCTGCCTGTGTAATTGGCTGATTGTGATATACTTCACCTGGCAGCTCTGCTAGTTCTCCTTGGTTAACTTCCTACTAATGCTTTTCCTTCCTTTTCCCTTTCTGTTTCCGCCCGGGACAGCACTGCGCACGAACGCGCACACGCGCTCACATGAGCGCACATGCTGTGTGCATGTTTGCAAGAAATTTCCAAACTTTTAACAGTGTGCACCTTTGATTTCAGGTTTTCAAATAGGACAACTGTAGACACGCCTCTTGCAATCCTGAGCAAGTCAGGGCAAACACTAGCCACTGTGCTCCAATTAGCTTACAGCCTTTCTGACATACCCCCTCATGATGTCACCTATATTCTACTCTACTACTCACCTACTCCTACACTTACACTCTTGGGACATGGCTCACATGCTGGGGAAAATTGGGATTCACTATCCTTATCTACATTTGCATAGGATTGCCTATTAATGCATGGTTAAATCTCTCACACTGAGCTTCCCCCCTTAGCAACCACTACTCAGTGGCCATGTTGTCTTCAGCCTGCCATTCACCTGCATGGCAGGATAAGCTTTTTAGTGAAAATGCCTATTTTTGGCTATTTTTAAATTATTTTCTTGTTTTTTAAAGCGCCGCACATTTGCGCGGTGCTGCGCTATGCTTAAACATCGGAGATCGGAGGAAAAGAAAGTTAGATTTTAATAATTTTAAACATTTATAAATGCCAATGGCCTTATATTTGGCCATTGGCATGCTTCCTCAACTGTATGCATCCTTTATTTGGAGCTGTCATAGCTCCGTTTAGCTATTTGCAGAACGGTACTCCGTTACCAACGGAGTACATTTCTGCAGATAACACTAATCTTCCATGGACAGGTTAGTTTTTCCTGGAGTGCAAATTTACCTCATTTGCATAACTTTCAGCAGCAAATGAGGTAATTTGCATACCATGGTGCTGTCCGTGCAAGAGTAGCTTTAGCAGCTCTCATGCAGGCCCCTGCCAGCTGTACCTGGATCGCACAGCAGACATATTGCCGCTGTGAGCTCCTACACTCTTCTTGCACTCCGTGCAAGCTTTCGTAAATCCGGCCCTATGTTATATACAGGTGGGGTATATGTGTTATAAAGCTCTCCAGTCTATATGACAATTAAAGAAGTAAGAACTTTTGGGTTTTGGTCAATATTTTTAATGTTTTTAACAGAGGATCGGCACATTTTTGTAAAGTTAAATATCTGGACAAATAAGTTTCAAGTCTGTTTTAATTGAGTTGGTCACATGACTAAATGGTATTTAAATAGGCTATTACAGAACACTGTTTTACTGATGAAGCCCGGTGTAAACTTGGGTGAAAGTGCTTGGTTTTAATAAATACTGTCTTGCTTGTACTTTTGGCAGTGGTTGTTTTTTCCTTTTTCTTTTCTGACACAATCTAGTTGTCCAGTGATGCTGGAAGGGATAAAGCAAGTATAAGAAAATGAATAGGTGAATTAATTAGTATTTTGCTGTCCTCTGCTTCCATTTAAATAGATTCATATTAACATATAGTTCCAGTGCAGCTTTTAATGCTTGCTTCTTTTTTGCATTTAGATTTACATTTTTCCTAGCACAGATCTCCCACTGCACTTCCCCAGCCTACTAATACTTGGAAACTATGCTCTCAGCATCAGTCCCTAAGCCAGCATAATAATACAGGTATTCTTTCTTTTTTTTCTGCTTGCTTATTTTGGACAATAACAGTACTTGAAACAACCACTGGATTTCTTTTTTTTCTTTCTGCATGACTTAATTATCTTGTGAGCCCTCTGTTTTGCTTTCTTGAGATGCCTCACATACACACACATAAATGTATGCAGTCATGAAGACAGATAATACTTAATTTCCTGGATACCTTTAATATGGCACAAGTTCCTTCTCTAAGGTTATCCCTGGTAATATACCAACTTACATTACACTGTTCTTCATCTTACTTCCCCATCTAAACCCTTTGATATTTTGATATTTTCCATTTCTCATACACATATGTATATTATTATTCATTTAGTATATAAAACCTGTCTTACGTTACTACCATCCATCTTTCTACTAACACATATGGCCCACTGTAAATCCTCATTTATGCTAAGTTTCTTTTGTTTCATACTTCCAATATCATAGCCATAGACAAGGACAAGATTCACAACAAAAACTCACACTTGTTGGTCTTTCGGCTTTTCCCAGTTAGGGGTCACCACAGAGGAACTCCGGTCCGCTAATGATTGGCAGTAGATTTTCACGAACGCTGAGGTGCCAGCTCGACATTCAACCTTCAATGAAGGCAAGCCCATTTATGCATGTCTTTCGAATGCCCACCCAACTGCGGGGAGGACATGCAGACTCCACACAGAAGGCACTCCCCACACTCTAGCCAAGAATCGAACAGGAGAACCTTTTGCTGTGAGGCAACAACGCTACCACTGCACCACCGCGGATACAACAAAAACTCACACTATATTTGATAATTCTACTTCACTCTCAACTGATCCATTGTCAACTATTTTGCCTGCTGGAAGAGATCATGCTCCCTATGACTAGAAAATCACATTCTTCTCCACAAAACTATTTAACAAAATATTTCCATTTTTAGAGTAATTAAAACACAAATGCATGCCTGTATCTTCTAATCATTGACATTCTCTGGGGTGATATCCAGGTTAACCTTGGACCTCTTACTAATACTTCCACATCCCTTATGAATAACAAGCTTCTTTCAATAGATTGCAGGAATATTAGTAGCATAAACAACAAATGGGCTCAATTAGAAATCTGAACCCCATGTATAAACCTAAATTTATTTCTTTAATAGTGTCCTAGCTATATTATAGCTACTTCTTTTCAACACACTTTCCCAATAATTATATGGGATTTGCTGATAAGAGACCAAAGGACAGGGTGGTGATGCATGGACTCTAATCAAAAATGATTATATCCTTACACCCATTAGCAAAATGCAGCTATTCACTGGATACCAGTTCAAACTGCACAGGTTTATCATATTAGTCGTATAAAATTTAGCATTGTCATGTTTATATTTACTGCTCTCTGACACTAATCTAGTAAAAAGATAATTAAACAAGTTTTAGAGCTTTCAAAACATAATGACGTTGCCATAATAGATGACCTCATTTCTCATAATGTCCAAATAACAAACCTTTTCTTCATTTAGCCATACTTAAACAGTAAACAGTTGACACTAGATTTAAGATTTAATTAAAAGTCAAATAAAAACTCATTACTAGACTTCATCTTAGCCAGTATTTAATCTTATTCTTCTTCTTCTTTCTGCTTTTCCCGGTTAGGGGTCGCCACAACGGATCATCTGTCTGCTCATGATCAGCAGTGGAGTTTTACGGTGTTGAGTTGCCAGCCCAGCACCCAACCTTCCACAGAAGGCACACACATGCACACACTGACACCTAGGGCCAATTTAGACTGTCCAATCCACCTACTGCATGTCTTTGGGATGTGGGAGGAAACCGGAGCACCCAGAGGAAACCCACGCGACCACAGGCAGGACATGCAGACTCCGCACAGAAGGCACCCCAGCCAAGAATCGAACCGGAGAACTTAGCCAGTATTTAATACAAACTGAAAAAAAAAATAAACATGCTCCCAAATTACATGAATGATCACAAACCACTCTTTACCACATGGCTGTGGAAGTCTGTTTCTTCACCTGGGCAAACCTTTTAACTCCTACCATCCCCAAATTCACTATGTCACAACTATTAGCAAGAACTAGAATTTGTATAACAAAATCCTTTATTGCAACACGAAACAAACTTACAACAATCAGCAAGTTATGCCATTAATAATATACCAAAAGTTTAACTGCTAGCCGTATCCATTTTGTTCTCAGTACTGGCTATATTCAGTTCTAGATTCTTAGGTCATAGAGAGCTAGCCTTTACATCACATGAGCCATTCCTTATGGGAGGTTGGCATGATGGTTAAGGTGTTTACCTTACAAACATAAAGAACAGTGTTTGAGTCTCACATGGGATAATTGGCTAGGCTTAAAATGCCCCACAAGGGCAGATAGCCTAGTACTAATCTATGAACCTATTCATTTGTTCCTGTACAGACGTACTAACTTTTACTCCCCATAAACAAACACTCATTATGGCTTTTAAAATAGTTAAAAGGTAAATACTACCAGTAAAATAACAATTACACTTACATACACCCTTAATGAATACCTGACATAATAAAAAAAAATCTCCAAGTACTGAGAATGGGTATCAAATGTAAATTGCCACAGTGCACATACAATAAGAACCTCTACCAGAAACAAAGTTGGCAGGGAGATTGAAATGGAGCCTGGCACTATGATGAAGACCTATAAGACAGAAAAGCTTCGGGTAATCCTTGGACAAAAGTCAAAACCCAACTTATTTAGCAATGCTTGCCTAAATATAAATTAGGAATCATTCATAACTGAATGTGAGAAGGCTTATCCGAGACAACCACTTACGTATCATTTTTTCCCCTCTAGCTGTGGTACCCCTGAGAAAGACGCAAAATCCTTTATTTAATTCATAAGAGACAATAGCTCTGAAACCACTGGGGGGCTTTTTTTCTCCCCAGGAGTATGTTATCACCTTTTTACCCAGTTAACATCAACAGTTATCAACAGTTTTAGAACTGCCTTCTCCCTAAGACAGAATTGACCCCCTTGGAGAAGGCCAGTGAGAAATTGCTCACATAGCAATCTGGCCAAATAGCACTGTATATTTTCTGTATCTCAGATTTTAAGGGGTTTAAATACTGACAATCCCAGAAAACTACTGCCTTTGTGGAGCTTTTCTTCCCGGGCCTCCACTGAAAATGGCCCATTGGACTTTCCCAGTAAACAAATGCCAATAAATAAATAAACAAATAAATAAATAAAATATGTAGGCTGCCTGTGTCACATCCCCAACATGTGGGGGAGATCTCAGGAAAAATTACTCTAAGTTTTTGGAGAGTGTAGGAATATTTGAACAAATACTTTCATATAAACATTAAATACAAACATTCTAAAGCTACAGAATTGTGTAGCATATTTACAGAGAGTGATTAAAACTCCACACCTCGTCTGAGATATCCATCTCTGGATCTGACTGCCAGGCTATTTTGTAGTTGTCAGTCAGACTCATTCTAGTTGAGAGAAGGATGGTATATTTCTTAGCAGAGAACTCTTTAGAGTCACATCACTCCTCAAATCTGTCCATCAACCTGTCAAGCTTGACTAGTCTGTCCTAAGAGTGGATCCCATTTTGGTCTTGGAAAAGAAAGTGAGAAGCTTGTTGACCTTAGACAGTTCATTCCCAGGGAAGTGAAACTCTTTCATTAATTGAACACTCTGCCCTCCTGGAGCAACTGCTCCTAGAAGACTAGGGTTGGATGTTTACTCACTAGGAGCATTACATCTGTTGCATCTGTTGCAAATGGGTTTAAAGTCTTAGACTGTACTACTGGACTAAATGCACTCACCCAGGAATCCAACTTAGTGATCTTAAAGACCTGAGTTACTGCTCTATAGAAACACTCTGTTATAAGGGAAGTGAACCTGGCTTTTCTGAGTCTTCCATTATGGATAGTTCTATATACCAACATGGAGTCTCTCAACTTCTCCAACATAATTCTCTTCCAAACACACTCATGCTTTGGTGAGAGTAAACCCCAAAAGATTCTGAGATAAGTAACCTGGGAGTAAATTTCAGGATCAGGTAATGAAATCCCATCCATGCCCTGTGGAGCGTAAGTAGTTCCCACTTAAGCCACAAAAATGCAGCTTTTTCAATTAGTTAAAAAAGGGGAAACCCTGTGAAATATGTAAGATTTGATACACTATAAACCATTAATGGGCTAATACCTTCTGCTGGATATCCAGATTGAAACTCTTCCAGCCACTTAGGCAGTTTTTGATTTTAGCTATTATAGCCTCCAATGTCATCTTTAATGAGGTGTGAATATCAGATGAGAGAGAAAGAGTCAGCCAGAGATCATTTTGTTAGGGCCACCGGAAATGAGAATTTATCTAGGGCAATCTGCGAAGGATGATAATTACGCTTGGTTGTCAGGGTCTTGAACTGGTTTATCTTGAATGCTGAGATTTGAACAAAACTGGATAATAAATCTGTAAGCTCGTTTTTAGGGTCAGGCAAAAATATCATGAGGTCGTCCTCATATACTGAAACTAATGTGTTCTGATTACTCACGGTAACACATAGGCCAAAAAAGGTCTTCAATTGCTCAGCCAATGGCTCCAATAGATAGCAAGTAATAAAGTCAACAAAGGTCAATCCTATCTTGTACCCTTATGGAAATGGTTTATTGGAGAAAATGCCCTGCTTACCTTAATTCAAATGTAAGAACCCATATAGGGAGAGCTCCAATTAACTCAATGAACTGGTCTGGAACTAGGTCAGTGATAGATAAAATCTTTGTCTTTAAGGACCAGGACTAATATTCTGTATGATTACTGTTATTCTCCTTAAGGGCCTGCATCCAAAATCCCAGGTTCTCCTTGTTTCTTGAGCTTCCCCCCTGTTTCAACATCATCCTTTTCCACTTTGAATTATAGCTTTCTGCTTGTGCTATGTATAGGAGCCTTAACTGTGTAGCTCTGAAATAGCCCTACAAATTGGGTAATCTCAATCCGCCCTGTTCTACTGGAAGAATAAACGTATCCCACTTGACTCCTCCAGTCTTCCCCTCCTAGATAAAGTCCCTTGGCTCTTTATAAATTGCAATCCACAACTTCTCCTGCGGTTGATAAAAATATGCCTGACCTGTGTACAAGACTGCAGGGACTAAAAACTAAAAATATTTTGACTGCTTGTATCTTACTGTCCATATCCATATAACAAGGCTTCAGTTTTCTCATATTTTTGTATTACCTTTTGTTTAGTCTCTTCCCACATTTCCTAGCTGCCACACCAGAATCATTTTTAATCCAAACTCCTAAATACTTAATTTTATCTTGTCCTCATAAATACGGAAATTGCTGAACCGACTTGTATGTGTGGGTACATAATTTATTGCTATTGCCTTTGTTTTAGATTCATTAATTTTGTATCCAAAAAAGATTTGAAACTCTCTCAAAATATTCCACAACACTGTAATGCCTCTTTCTGGTTTTGTCAGGCATAAAATAATATCATCTGCAAATAGAGCCAGCTTTTCTTGACTACCATACTAATTATATCCTTGAATTTCTGAGTCCCTTATTTTCCTGGCCAGTGGTTCTGCATATAACAAAGGGGAAAGAGGACAACCCTGTCTGGTTTCTCTGTTCAAACAGAAATAATCAGAGAGGACCCCACCCACTTTAATTTCCGCCTCCCATCCCTCATATATCCTCCTAATCAACCTTATAATTTTTTTCAGAAAATGCAAATGCTTCCATTGCCCTGGTCATAAAGTCCCAGCGTACTCTGCCAAATGCTTTCTCTGCATCAACACACACCAACAATAAGGATATCTTCTTATATTTTGCTTCCCTCTGGATCATCAGTGCTCTGTTAATGTTGTCAAATGTTTGCCTCCCCTCCATAAAACCACACTGATCCATATCTATCAAATTTTAGCACTACTTTTGTCATTCTTTTAGCCATTATGTACATGAGCACTTTATAATCATGGTTTAGTATTGAAATGAGCCTGTATGAAGCTGGATTTTTACCCTCTTTAGGTATTACAGCAACCACTGCTTTCTTCCTGGATATTGGTACTTCTCCTCTTCTTAAAATACTATTAAACAAAACCTTCCAGATCTTTATCAGTTTTTCATTCCTAACTACCAAACTTCCACAGGAAGTTACCATCTATTCCTGGGGACTTTCCTGCAGATTGGTTATACATCACACTTTTTATCTCATCTCCTCCTATCCTAACCATTAGTAATTGAGCATCATCTACCTCTAACCATGGCATATTTAATTCTTCCATAAACATGTCTTGATTTTCATATTTGTCTGCTTTATATATTTATACAGACTTTCATAGAATTTCCAAAATATTTCTAATACATCTACAGGATCTCTTGTTACCTTCCTTGTTATAGGCTCCTTAAGGTTTCTGTTGCCTGAGTCGTTGTGCTAAAACATTTTTGTTCTCTACTGTTACTATCAAAAACAGTTGCTTAACAGCAATCTTTCCAAACTTGTGCATATTATCAAGGCAATCCCTTATTTTCTGCTTAACATTCTGCAGTTGATCCTCTTCTTGTTCTGTGAAATTCCCCCTTTCTGCAATACTTTAACATTTGTCAGTCCCTCTAAATAATTCTTACTTCTTAACCATAGCTCCCTTTCTTTTATTTCCACCCTAGTTTTAAACTCCACCTTAATTTTATCCCATTCCTTAGCTATAATTTCAGAAGAAATTTCTATCCTCTCTAATAGCTCCCGAATAATCTCCACTACACGCTCCTTAAATGCCTCTCTTTTCAACAGATAGTTGGAAAAGTGCCAGTGGCTCATTTTTATTTCATTACCCAGTGTTGTTATTTTAGTTATTATCAAGCAAATTCCATTTTGTACTCACAAGCTTTTAGTGCTACTCCTCCTTGGACACCTGGCACTTAAAAATGGACACATCTCTAAAAATGCTGCCCCCAAGCACTTAATAAATATAAGTTACATCTTCAGTTGTTCCCCATAAAACTATTAAAATATTGTTTTTAGATTAGTAATATTGTACATGTTGTTAAAGGCATTGACTTAGACAGCTGTAGACATAATATGATCTGAAAAAAGCTTGGATGATATGATATTCAATAAATGTACTCAGTGGAGTATGAAGAGTATGCCTAGCTACACCCTTGTTTGACTGGATTTTCTTTACTCCTCTAAACACCTAAGCATGAGACAAGATGGAAGTACACCGTGCTAGTTTCACCCCTGTTGCCAGCCTTTTAAGCATTAGGTTATGGTCACAGATAATGAACTAATACTCAACACCAATAATGCCATCAGTGAGACATGTAGGTACCTAATTAATCACAGGCTTCTCTCTCACTTATAAACTCTTCCTTTGAGCTTCATAAGCCTCTTCCTTGATTCTTTTCTAATCGCACCAAGATGTCTTATGTTGTGGCTGTAAAACAATTACTTCCAGAGCTTCTTAGAAATAAGGAGATTGTCTCAGCAAAAATTGGACCACGCAACCACCCCATGCATACCTCTCATAAAGAATCACCATAAGTAAAAAGACTTTAAATCTTTCACTTTGAACCACTCATCATCATAATCAGCCCCCTTTTTCCTACCTGACTGTCGCAGATCTTCTTTCACACAATCCATCCACCTCTTTGCTGGACATCCTCTCTTCCTCTTGCCTTCTTCCTGTCTGTCCCAAATCTTCTTCACCAGATTGTCTTCTGCTTTTCTACACATGTTCCCAAACCACCATAAGCTGTTCTCTTTGATCTTTTCTGCAATTTGAGATACTTTGGTTTCTGCTCTTATGTCCTCATTTCTTCATCTGTCCCACAGTGTGCATCTACCACCTTTCTCAGGCACTTCATTTCCATCACCTCTAACTTCTTTAACTGTTCTGCCTTTACTGCCCAGTTTTCTGTACCATACAGTAGTAATGGTCGCACCAATGTCCTGAACACCTTACTTTTCAGTTTCTTTGGCATTGTTCTGTCATAGACTATACACCTGATACTGTATGCCATTTGGCTCCAGCCCCTCTGATTCTAGCTTTGATCTCTTCATTCAGACTACCCTTCTCCTCAACCACCCCTCCCAGATACTTGAAGCTGTATGCATGTTCCACTATCTTCCCTTCTATTTCTATTCTCAGCTTCTTCTTGATTTCCCCAATTTGCTGCCATTACCACCCTCTTGTCTGTGCTCAGTTTCATTCCATGTGCCTTCAGATTTGCATTCCATTCTCCTATCCTTTGCTGAAGTTCTAGCTCAGAGTCTGCCTGTACTGCCACTTCGTCTGCATACAGCAGCTTTGTTGTTCTGTCCCCACCCACCTGTTTGTTAATGTAGTCTATCACTAGTATGAACACCAGTGGGCTCAGATATGAACCCTGGTGTACACCCACTCCCACTGGGACCCCCTCTGTGATGCCGAGCACTGTTCATACTTGAATCACTGGGTCCTTGTACATAGCCTGCACTAGGTCTTCCAATGTTTCTGGGACTTCAGACTACTGCAGTACTGCCCAGATCAGCTTTCTTTGGACCTTATCATATGCTTTCCTCCAAGTCTAAGTCTAGGAATGCCCAGTTGGACTCTCTCCTCATCTCTAGCTTCTTTTTGAGTATCTATCTCAATGCAAACATCGGTTCAATTGTGCTGCATGTTGATCTGAATCCAAACTGCTCATCTCCCATCTTACATTCTACTACTTGATGTATCCGTTTATCAATCACCCTCTCCAGAACTTTCATGCAATGTGGTAGGACGTTAATGCCTCTGTACTGCCCACAGTTGTGGATGTCCCCTTTGTTCTTGTACACTGGCATGAGTGTGCTTATTCTCTAGTCATCTGGGATACGCCTTTCTCTCCACACTGCTATTAGTACCCACAGGAGCCATTGCTCCCTTATCTCACCCAGCATCTTTATCATGTCTGCTGTGACTTCATCTGAACCTGCTGCTTTCCCTGACTTCATCTTCCTTAGTGCTGTTTTTACTTCTTCTAATGTAGGCTCTCTCATCGTAGGCTGTTTCTGGGGCAGTACAGTTTCTGTGGGTTTTTATTAATTCAAAAGCTGCTGGAAATACTCCTTCCATCTGCATTTGATGTCCTGTGGACTGGTGAGCAGGTTGTTGCTGGCATTCCTTATGAAGTGTGTCTGACTATCTTCTTTATCTTTCTGTCTTTGCCTTGCAACCTGATATAGTTTCTTTGTTCCCCTCACTGAGTCACTTTCCAGAAGTTGGTAGAGTGACTCCAATGCCCTAATCTTTGCTATTGCAACTTCTTTCTTAGCTTCTTTGTTAGCCAACCAGTAGCCCTTCCTAGCCTGGTCAGTCATTTCTCTCTCCCACTTCTTCCTGCACTCTTCTTTCTTTTGATGACTTCCTGGACTTCTGCATTCCACCACCGCCTTTCCTTATGTACCTTATTTCCATACCTGGCTTGGCCACATATATTTTTTGTAGTCCTATGCTGTTTTTAGGTGTTACCACTCTTCTTCTACTCCACCT
Source organism: Protopterus annectens (assembly GCF_019279795.1). Taxonomy (NCBI): domain Eukaryota; kingdom Metazoa; phylum Chordata; order Ceratodontiformes; family Protopteridae; genus Protopterus; species Protopterus annectens. The sequence continues at coordinate 1,880,851,358 of NC_056726.1, forward strand.
ATTTCCTCCTCTTCTTGGGGTGATAGAACCCTGAATAATTCCTTAAACTGCTGTACATTTTATCCAGTCAGCTTCCAGGTCTTCAGCCTGGTCTCTGTTGATCTTAAAGCCTTCTCTGACCACTGCTTGCAGCTGATTGTGGCAAATAGTGGTTTATGCTGTGGGCCGACTGTTTCACTGGGCATGACTTTGCAATCATGGATTCTACCCCAGTGCCTTTTCCTTACTAGGAGGAAGTCTACCTGAGTTGCATGTTGGCTCCTCTTGTATGTGATCTTCTGACTGTCTCTCTTGTGTTGGCTACTACCAAGCCATTTGCCAGACAGAAGTCTAGAATGGCTTCTCCTTCTTTATTCCTGTTGCCCCACCCATGTGGACCAAGGCAGTCCTCATATCCTGTTCTGTCTGTCCAGATATGTGCATTCAAGTCACCCATTATCAACACAGTCAGACATTATCAACACCAAGTCATGTTGTCCTGCTTTATCTAGTAGGTCCTACAACTGCTGTCTGAATGCACTCTTTTCCTCACTATCACAACCCTGCTGTGAGGCATAGGCTGAGATTATGAATACTGCCCTATCATCTGATTGCCATGAGTCTGTCATTAATTCTGATGATATCCCTCACTGCCTTCTGAAGCCTCTCTCTCACCACAATTCCTACACCATTTCTAGCCTGTCCCTTACCTGAGTAGTAGAGTCTGGATCCCAAGCCAAGTGTCTTTGCTGCACTTCCATCCATCTCATCTCTTGGATACATAGAATGTCCAGCCTCCTCCGTATCAACCACTTCCAAGCTGCATCCTGTCAGTGAACCTACATTGAGTAGCAATTCTCAGTTCATGTTTGTCTAGTTGGTTTTATGTCCAGCTTTCTCTCAACAAAGCTATCCCAGGTAACCCAGGCTGGGAAACTAGACACCAGCCAGCCAGTAGCTTTTTGACCCAGGGCTGCTGGGCTTTATGCAGGCACACACTGACCAATAGGGGCACATATACTCCTCCCACCATTAGCAAGCTCCCCGGCGTGGGTCAGAATAGGTCAGGTCCTCAACCCAGTAATTACCCATGCCCATAATCACATAGAGCCATATTTTACATTGTCGATTGGCTAGCCCTACCACGGCACACCATCTGTGATCCATGTTCTCCTATCTTGAGGATACTGCGCGCCACAGCAGATGCTGAAAGAGGTTGGTGTGTACAACTCTTCCCCCTATAGGACACCATGTAGAGTCTGTACTGCTGCCCACAGCTCCATTCATTGGTGAGTTTGAGATGGAAACACTCAGCATGTTTTCTGGACATGGGAGAAACCCCATGGAGATACACAGGGAGAACATGCAAACTCCAAACAGGCATTGGTCGGAGGTCAAGATCGAACCTTTTACCTTGTGCATAGGAGGCAAAGACCTTAACCATTAAGCCATCTGGTCTCTTTCATTTTGAACCACTACTGCAATAAAATGTTTTAGTGATAGGAGAGTCTGTTATCAGACTGGTGATGATGTAATATTCCTCAGTATTCTAAATGATCTCCTTATTAGTAAAAACTCCCTTATTACTTTTTTAACTCTCTTATTTTGGTTGACATTAACTACTCTTCAGTAAACTAGGACACCTATGCCTGAAATGTAGGATATGCCAAAAATTCCTAGACTTGATAAATAAAAATTCCTTTGAGTAACTAGTAAATAAACCTACTAAAAGGCATGCAACCTAAATCTTAAGAATATGTCTGCCTCTTGCACTATTTCTATGTTATCTCTTTCCCCAGTGTCATTTGTTTCATGCATTCAAAAGAGAGGATGATGTGGTGTATGGGCTCAAGATATTTACTGTACATAAACATTGTCAGGAACTGGAACATGTATATTCAAGTTAACTGATTCACACATTACTTCAAACACACTCGCATGTACATCTCCATTCATGCCTGCATTCACTCTGGCTGACTGTACAAAATGGTGCTGTTCTCGCACGTGCTCATTACTTATATGCACATGCTATCTAACTACAGTAACTCAATAGGAACAATATACTCAATGATCAACATCCTCCATCTTTGATTTGTTCGACATGCAATAAAAGAACAAGACAATGTATACTGTATACATGCTAGATAACATTTCAATATTAATAACAATCAAACTAAAGTCCAAGTCACTGTGTATTTTGGATTGGGTCTGAAAATTCTACCCAATCTGGTTACATAAAAGCTTTGACTGGGTTTAACAATAGGGACAGTCTCTAGGGAATTCTTCTGAATAGGAACTTCAAGGTTAACATCAGGATTATTTGAAGAAAATACACTGCCCTGTGAAATGGGAGCAAGTGTAAGGTCGCTCTGATAAACAGAGTCTTTGACAGAGGCACTGGTTCTGAAACTGGAAGGATATGTCTTTGGGTTCTTCTAAATTTCATTCTCTATGATTGAACAATAGAAGATCTCAGTTCCTCACAAACATTTTTGATAATACCCACTAGGTCACATCCCTCGATTGTCTGTATCCTTACAATTTCTCCTTATTTTAGTGGTCTAAGAGGTTTGCTAGATTTATCATATTTTGTGACTGACGCTTCTTCAAAAGTTTCATTTTGATCACTTTGCTGTTCTTTGCACTTGGAATCAATAGTTGTTTACTGATAGGTAAGGTTGTTCTCGTATGTCTAGACATTAATCTCTGAGGAGGTGAACCAAGCAAGTCATCTCTGGGAATGTTTCTGAGATTGAGAAGGTTAAGGAAAACATCGGCACCATTTTAGATTTCTCTAACAAACATTTGCACTTTGGACGGTATGCTCAGCTAATCCATTGGACAGTGGATACTCAGGACTATTAGTAACATGGACAAAGTCCCAAGCCTTAGCAAATTTCTTGAAATGCTGAGGTAAACTGCATACTACTGTCAGATACAACTTTGTGTGGACTACCATGCACAGAAAAATGTTTCTTCAATTTTGTAATGTCAGTGCTGGATATTAGATTAGGAAGAAGGTCAATTTCAAACCAATTTGAGTAAGAGTCCACTAACACTAAGTAATGTTGACCATTCCATTAGAAAATAGTAGCAAATGTCGACCGTGGTAGTACAGGAATCTGGTTTAGCTGAAGTGGTTCTTTTTGTTGGTGCAATTTAGTACTGTTGCAAATAGAATATGCTAGAGTTTCCTTATCTATATCTTTTGAAATAGAAGGCTAAAATACTATGTCTCTTGCCCTTCTTTTGATAGAATCGGTACCCAGGTGTCCACGATGTAAGATCATGATATATTCCTGTTGTAACGCTATAGGAATAACTACTTTAGGACCTTTCATGATGATACATCTTCCATCATGAGCTCATCTCGGTAAGGAAAATACTTCTGGACATCAAGTAGTAGTCTGGTTTGTCACATTGGCCATCCTTAATTGATAATGTGTCAGCTTCTGAAGAACGGGGTCTAGAGCTGTATGTTGTCTGAGATCATCAAGACATGATGAGGAAAAATTAATGACTTCCATGACTTCTAAGTCTGGTTTCTCATTGTCATGCTGTTCTGTTGTTTGTCTGAGTGCTCTTGACAAAGTATCAGAAAGGTATAAAGATTTGCCTTTTGTATAGACAATATTGAAGTTGTACTTTTGCAATTTTAGCATCATGTGTTGCAGCCGGGCTGGGGCTGTATGTATTGGCTTTTTTAGAATTGTCACCAGAGGTTGGTGAACACTCTATTTGAACAGGTTTGCCATAAATATAATCACTGAACTTTGAACATGCGAACACTACTGCCAAAAGTTCTTTTTTAATTTACGCATACTACATCTCAGTTTGGGTTAAAGTTCTGGATGCATAGGCTACTGCTATGCCTTCTTGAAGATATGCTGCACCAAGACCATACTTTGAAACATTAAATAAAAGAGTTACAGGTTTACGAACATCATAATATCTCAAACTGCATAGACAAGCAACTTTCTGTTTCAGAACTTCAAATGCTCTTTGGGGTTGTTCTGACCAGGACCATTTGACATTTTTGTGTGTCAACTCACGTAGCAGTGCTGAAGGTTCACTCAGGTCACTTGGCATGTACCTAACCAGGCACTTGCAATGGTTGGAATGCCCTCAAAGGTTCCTCAACCGGAGAATTCAGGGTAGTAGCATAGCTGGTTCAATTAGTGCCCTGGACTGGTGCTATAAGCCAGCTCCCCACCTCATCAGCTCTTCAAGTGAAGGGAGAGAAAAAAAACACTTCACTATACTATGCTGTATGTGAGTTTATCACAGTCAGATCTATGCACCCCACTGCAAAAAGAAAAATGGACGTTCCTTCTACTAGAACACCAGTGAGGTGTCCAGACGCATAACACCTCCCACCTCCAGCCACAGCCATTCAGGTACCATTTCTGTGCTCTGCCACAAAGCCTCCTTTAACATATTTTATTAAAAAAAAATGTATTCTTTTAAAATGTAGCAATCTGTTTGCTACAAATTTGGCAATCAGTTTCTACCTGCCTGTACAGAGTACTTTAGCACTCATGTTTTAGTTTAAAAAAATAGTTTTAAACTGTAGCAAACAGTTGTTACAGTTTATACCCTGCCTGCATGGAGGGCTACAGGGCTCAGGTTTTAGTTAAAAAATATATATTTTTTTACTTTTAAACTAGCAAGCAGTTGCTGCAGTTTAGACCACACATGGATCGCTACAGTGCTCAGATTTGACTACAAATGCAAAAGCTGGTATTACATTAAAGAGCAACTGGGGTCAGCATATCACATTCCCCTAACAATTTGTGCCTAGGACAGTTGCCCCTCTCACCCCACCTTAGATACACTTATCCAGGGTATGAACATCCTAACCTATTCAGATCGTCCTAAGGTCCTGTTTCTGTACTCAGTTTCCTACAAGTTACTGAGAGGCAATCTATGCCTGCCATGTAAGGCATTCTCATATCAAGCTCTGATAGATCTCATGCACATCCACAAAACAAACAGCACCAGAAGCACTAAATACAAGGACTGGAACTTTCCCTGCACGTAACCGATACATTTTTCAAAGGATCCCTCGCGATATGGAATAAGCTCGCCGTCTACATGAGGCAGAGTTCATCAGTGACCCAATTCAAAAGAAGCCTTGATTATTGGATGTGAAATTGCAAAGTCACCCCCAGTCTGGTCCCCATGTCTCTGATGGACAGAGGTTGACAGTAAGTAAATTAATCTCCAACTAAAATATATCCCACATAACCCTCAGCTACCACTTTATTGACATACCCTACCATATAGGCCTCCAAGGAACTCAGGGAAAAATGGATTGGGTTACATGGCTAGGCTTGTAAAGACCTTGGTGGTCGTTAGTCTAGTATTAGCATATGAACTTATGAACCAATGAATTTCCCCCAAAGAGAGCAGAGTTAGGACATGTTCCTTTAAGATCATAGTATGAGTGGCAGATTCAGGGATTTTAGAAGTTTTAATGACTGTTATTAGGGTGAAGTTGGCAATAAATCAATCAGCTAGTATCCTGGCTGTGTATTTCAAGTCAAGCTGAATGTTGCTGTTTTGGATCAGTTTGGTACACTGGTGTCATTTCTTAATTCCCATGTAAATAAATAAATAAAATTATGTAACTGAAGAAGGATTTAGAATTGTCATTTGTTATTGAATGGTTCATAGTTTTATAGGTGTGTACTTGGCTAATGCCCACTGGGGCCTTTTTAAGCCTAGCCATGCATCCCAAATCTCTGACATGTTCTTGTACCCTTGGTAGTGTAAGCAGGAGATTGGGAGATGAACCATTTACAAACAGGGGATGAGAGATAAAGATTTACAGGCTGCCTGTGACCATTAGAGATATGGGTGCCAAACCAGGGGTGAATTTCTAGTTCCCAATCCAGCTGTCCAAGTAACACTTGAACTGGGTTAGGGAGGAACAGTGTTTCACATGGATGGGAAGCCTGTTGCAAAGAAGGGGTAGTCTCCAAGATAAATACCTGTGTCTCCAGCAGATCCTATTTATATCACAGGCAAAGTTTAAGTCTTTAGAAAAGGTAATTCTGGTGGTTTGTTTTGTGGATATGCAGGAGCAGAAGGTCCATCAGAGTGGGGAACCAATTAAGCCTTGTATACCAGGCATAGATTTCCTCTCAACAGCCTGTAGAAGGCAGAATATAAGGATAGAGTTTTGCAGCGGTCTGCATAAGGCATGTTATTTATGCCTTGCATTCTTTTAGTGAGGTACCTCTGTGGATGTTCCAATTGTTGGATGTGCCTAGTTTGGTAAATACTATATGGGGCACTATACTCACTGACAGGTCTGATTAGTGCTGAATACAGTGGAATAATGACCTTCTTGGACCTAAATGTCATACCTTTGTTTATAAGTTGCACAACATAGAATGATTTCCTCACTACTGCAAACACACGATGGTCAGAAGCTAGACTGCTGCATATGTGTGTCCCCAAGTCCCTGTCTACTGGCTTGACTTTAAGGGGTGTGTTGTCACTATGATAGTTACCATGGGTAGCTGACTTCCTAAAGGATACTATTATGCATTTATTGGCATTTAGTTTTAGTCAATGGCTTTGACATCAATTATTTGTCTATGTTGGCCCTTCTTGGAGAAAATTAGTGTCAGTAGAAGATTCTATGACTTCTCCTAATTTACAATCATCTGCAAATTTGGTCAGCCAAAGCTTCTTGACATTGGCCTTTACTTCATAGAAGTAGAGGCCTAAAAGGAGCAGCCCTAGGATGCTAATTTTAGTTTGTGTCTTATTGATGGCAGCTTTTAGTTCCTTGCTAATCATTTTAACACAGTGTTTGATATGGATAATTTGAATGTGCTGTAGGATGTTAGAAGATTTTTTTCCTTTCATTATGTAGATTATTTATACTGATCAGGTTGAGTAGTTCTTAAATTTCACATTAAATTTGGTTCTATTAGGGACAGCTGAATCTAAACACTCAGGAAGGCGAGAACAGAACTCTGTTACAAAGGTTGCAGCTGATACAACATCAGGACTGGTGAGAAATAGAAATGACATTCTGAGAGTTCATCACAAAATTTTAGAATGTTTGTATGTCTGAAATCCTTAAATTCTATTGTGCTGATTTTGGAAGTGTTTGAGACTTTAAAGGAAAAAGTGAGAGGTTTATGGTCAGACTTAACCAGGGATGGGGATAATAAAGAAGTGAATTTGGGGACTGTGTTGATTAGGATCAGGAGTAGAATGTCCTGCCTTCTAGTTGGCTGTTTTGATTTATATTCTGGGGAATTTCCATTTATTAAGTCAAGGGATCCCTGGGCTTACCTGACTTTAGAAGTGCAATTGCACCAGTTTATATATGGATAGTTGAAATCACCCATTGTAAAACAATATTTCATTATGGGTAACTCAGAGAGTACATTAGGAATCTTTCATGGGCTTCTGAGGACATGATGGTTGTCTTATAACAGGCTATAAATTGATAATGATATTTAGGGTGATTTGCAGTTAAATAGGTTCCATTTGTGGGGTCTCTGGGAATCTGTCTATAGGTGATGTGGTATCTGACAAATATGGAAACACAAGTAAAATTACCCTCAGGTCTGAATACATGTTCTCTCAACAATGAAATCAAATCTCAGTTACAACACATATGGATGTGTTCAAGTTACGGGAGAGTGTCAAGATGTGGCAATTTGTTATTAAGACTGCTGACACTGAGAAGAACTACCCAGATGTTATTTATTATTTATTGACATTTGTTGACCGGGAAAGTCCACTGGGTCAGAAACTCATTTTCAGTGAAGGCCCAGGGAGAAAAGCTCCAGGAAGATACATTATTTTCACGAATTGTGTAGTACATAGAGATAGTATTCAGTTTTAGTACAAACTGACAATTACAGTTTTCTGCAGACAAACATTACAGCTAGAGATAACAAACTAGTCATATTAATATGTAAAAAAATATACAATCAATCTGAAAACTAGGTAAGTTCAAGGAAGGAAATGCTTCCTTGTAGTCAGATTTGGAGTTTATTGGAATGCCCAGCACTCAGACTCAGGCTAACCAAAGGCATTAACCAGTCCACAGAATCTTTGGAATGAGAGGTGCAGGCCATTCTTTGCAAAGAAAGTTTGATTGTCACCCATCTCATCCCAAGCTGACACATACTGCCCTCCACCAAGAATGACACCAACTACCAACTGTTGAAGCCAATTATTTTTCCTTGCATAGTACATGGTAAAGGTTGGATTCTACTTAAGACCAGGGTCTTGCCTGGTTGTAGCAGATGCATAGGGAAATATAACATGTTTCTGTGCAAGCCTCTCAAGTCATTCACATCTACATTGATACCATAAAGTTGTAGTCATATTTGCCTGGTGTGAGGTGCTATAAACCCATTAGATCATCACAGATCCTAACAGTGGAGACACAATTAACTATAAACCTGTCCTTTTCCAGGGAATCATATAGAAATTTGGATTATAAAGTCTTTGGATTAAAAGATTATAAAATCATTGCAAATTTTGTTTTAAGGAAAAAAGAAGGAATACAGTTGTATGAAGCAATAAAAGTGGTATATCTAAAGCTATGAAATACAATTTCATTCAGAAATAAAAGTACTGTATCTAAAGTTACATATTCATGTACTGACACCAAGGAAATATTTACAATGTTTTGGATACCATAATTTGGAGCTAAATTTACCAAACAAAGTTAGAGATATTATCTAATAATCTTAAAGGTATCATGATATGTTGGGGGGACTTTAAATGCTTAATTGTATTTTACATTAGAAAATCTGTATCAACCCCCTTTTTTTCTCTTTGAACATGGGGTCAGGGAGTCATATCAACAGTGAACATGACCTAGAGCCGCTGCTCACACTGCCTGGTAGCTAACACTGCCACTTTATTTTTCATTAGGAAATATTTACTGTAACTAGAGACCCCAGACTATCAGTTCTGCTGAAGCTGTTAAGAATTGAGAAAATCTGATGAATCTGAAAAACATAAATAATTTTGCAGAACCAGACTCTGTACCAGGGCCAGGTTTCATAAACATATTGTGCCATCACATACAATGGTGGTATACATAGGTGCATGAGCTCCACTGCAGTGGTCCTGCATTCATAAATGCACCAGCAATGCATGGTGCTAAATATCACAATATTTCTGAATGATACTCAATACAAACAGTATAGCAAATGCATACATTATGAGGCATATGGGTATACTACAAGTACTTGCATGCTACTAACTCACGACACACTTGTTCACTTGCTCTAAACGGCAAGTGCCCCAACTTCCACTACCCTGATCTTAGTTAACTAGCTATCCATCCCAGCTCCCTACTGTATTAAACCATATATTTTTGACAGATCCCTAACTCTAACTCTAAAACTTTCATCTAGATCCTAAGTTGAGTCCTTGCTTCGTCTCCCTAAAAACTCCGCTCTTTCTCTCTGAACCTAAAATTTTGATCTCTGTATAAAGCTAAAAATCTACTCCCCCACCTTAACTCTAAAGTTCCATATCACTCTCTAAACCTAAAACTCCACACCCCATCCCTAACCCTAAGGTTTCCAATCACTCACTAAACCTAAAACTCCATTGCCCTGCCCTAAACATAAACACCTCTAGTTTATCCCTAACCCTATGCTCCTTCCAACTCTCTAAGCTTAAAACCCCCTGCTGCTCCCTTACCCTGAACTTCTATCCTATTCCCTAAACCATAAAATCTTCTCCTACTCCCAAACTCTAAGCTCCTTCAAGCTCACCTCCCACCCCCAAAACCTAAATCCACTTCTCATTTGCTGCCTGAAACCCTAATCTACGTTCCCAGTCCCTTCCCAAGCCCCATGCACTTACCTTGTTCAATCTCAGGCAACACATTCGGGTAAGCTGCATCAGCTGCCTGCACTCATGTTTGAGTTTGAGCATGAGGGCATCCTATATGAGCTAAAAGGTGCTCAAGTACCTGGCTTCAAGACAGTGGTCCTTGAGCACCTGGGACTTGAGTGATTGTACTAGAACCAGTCATTCTGCACACCACTGCACATAGTAGTAGTAGTACATGATGGTGTACAGGGGAAAAAAATCAGTCAGTCAATAAACGACTAAATAAGTTAGCAGTCAGTTTAAGTGCTATTAAGCAGCTTGCCTTTTCTTAGATTTCCTGTAGTAATATTCTTTTTTCTAATTTTTGGAATGCAAATGTTCACAGAAAAAAAAACATTAATGACTTCACTGTACAAAACAAAAGAAAAAAGTTATAGTAAAAATGTGATCAAACCACTAGCAGGATACATTTTAAAAATACTCCAAACCTAACTCACAACAAACTCTGGCATGTTCCTTGTGTCCATAGAAGCAAAATTCTTAATAACGGCAAAGGCTCAACGAATGTATGGCAAACACCCAGAAAAGAATACTAAATAAAATGGTGCCTTAAATAAAAACATGACATATAATTACCAGTCTGTACCCAGAAATTACCTAGCACATTACCAAAATTCTCATACACGTCTGTTTATTAAAGACAAGAAGTATGAAACGTGGGACCTGTAAAGACTAGTGCATGATATATCAGCATCCATTAAGCAGTTTTCCATGAGAATGTATTCCAGTCTATTAACACCATTTACAAAACAAGTACAAAAATAGCCTTGATGTATGACAACAGAAGATGTTCAACTGACAATTGGTACTTGATGATTGCAGCACAAACATGATTTGAAAACAGAAATCAGGAAGGTAATGTGTGAATCGTTGACATGCCAGAGAATGTCAGTCTTTATGTCAATATGGTAAAACAGAGGACAAAACTTCCTCCAAACTTTGAATTCAGAATAGAATGAATTCATAGAGTTGGAAGGAAGGGAATGGAGGCAGAAACCCAAGCCACTTGTTCATGACTCTCAATTTCTTATACAAGACTGGATTATCCAATATAGTATGAAAATATCGGTATTCAGTGGTAAAAATGTTGTGATAAACTTGTGGAAGACTGCTCTGCAATTTTGTACCAATGTCACAAAGAAACAAAATCCTTGAAAAGAAAGCTAAGGGAAATAGGTTTCCCATCCACTATAACTTATCCAGTCCAGTCACACTTACGGCATTGCAATGGGGAAAAGATAAGGAAATATGATCCTATATACAGACATAGCAAAATTCCAGCAGTTTTATAAGAAAGAAAAAAAAAAGAGACAAAAAGTTCATGGAAAAGACTGTAACAAGTTATAAAGGAAACAGACTAGGAAGCATATAAATCCATAAGCCCAGAGCAAATATCATCTGCACAGTCAATGAAGAAGAAGGCTAAACAATAACAAAGAACCACATTTAATATACTAAATATGCAGCAATCTCCAAATGTGGCAGAAGACAAAAATATCAGAGACAGATCTCAAAAAAGGAGTGTCCGGGCCCAGAGAAATTAAAAGTATAAAATGGTGAAAATAACCAAAAAGCAACTAGAGTCAGATATAGCCAAGCAAAATAGACCCTCTCCCAACAATAACTAAATGGAGGAGTTATGTACATAGATTCATAACCTAGCTAAGTTTTTCTGAAAGAATAATGACACCCTGTATCCAAACAGGGCATTGAGAGCCAGGCATTTATAAGTTAACTCTGTCTATAAGGCCCAGTGTAAATTTTCTATTCCCCATGTTGGGGATAAGGTTCCACTTAAATTGGGTAATAGACAACTCAGCTTCACATATATAGGAAGTCTGTTCCATAGGAGGGGCAGTCTCTGTGATGCATATCTGTCTCTTCAGCACATTCTGTTTAAGTCACAGACAAAATTCATGTCACAAGACCTTAAATTTCTGGTACTGTTTGACTTAAAAATATGCAGGAGTTTCAGACATGTGGGGTTTACAGATGCCTTGTAAGCCAGGCAAAGTTCATCCCTCTGCAATCTATAGGAGACTAAGTAGAGGGAAAAGGCTTTATGGTGCTCTGTGTAAGGCAGGTTTGTTATGCTTTGTATTTTTTTTGTAAGGAATCTTTGAAGTCGCTCTAGTTCCTGCATATGCCTGGTCAAGTACATACTGAAAGGCGCATTTTACTCTCTGATTTGTTTGATAGTAGCAGAGTACAGTGGGTTAATAACTTCCTTGGACTAGATGTCATGCCCTTACTTATAAGTTGCACAACATAAAAGGATTTCCTCACCACTGTGGACACATGGTAGTTAAAGGTAAGGCTACTGTCTACATGCATACCCAGATACCTGACCACTAGGTCAACTCTTAGGGCATATTATCAACAAGGTAATTAGCCTGGATGGTTGACTTCCCCAAGGGTACAATTATGCATTTTGTAGCATTGAGTTCCAGACCATGGCTTTGGCACAATTTGTTAGTCAGAGATAGTCCTTCTAGAAGAATGCTAGTATCTGAAGGGAGTCGATAATAACACCAGCTTACAATCATCTGTAAACTTAATCAGCCATAAACCTTCACTATTTCCTTCCACTTCAAAAAAAATAGCTGCCAAAAAGGAACAGGCCCAGTACTGAGCCCTGGGGGGACTCCACTAGTGATTGGCCTCTTTTTGGATGTAGCCTCACCTGTTTTAACCTCCTGGATCCTATCAGTGAGCCGGTTGGCTATCCAGCAGATGATAAGAGGGTTTATACCTAATTTATTGAGCTTGTCTATAATGCCTGAGTGGGATATTGTATCAAAATCCTTAGCTAGATAGAGGTATGCTGTCTGCACAGTCTTGCCTCATCCATTGCTTTGGTGAACCTGTCAAAGAAGTCCACCAAACTTAATAGGCATGATCTTCCTTTAACAAAGCCAAACTGTGATCGATCTACTGTTTGCAGGTTACCTATGTCCTCATTCATCATATCCATGATGATTTCTATGGCCTTACATATGAGGCTGGTCAGACTTATGGGCATATAGTTACCCGGATCGGTGGTTGGACCTGTTTTGCGCAGGGAAATGGCTATAGCCATCTTCGATTCCTTGAGCACAAAACCTGACTGTAGGCTCCAGCTGATAAATGATTCAAGTGGTTCAGACAGGCCGTATTTCATGCTGTTTAGTAAGTATCCTGGGATGTTATCGGGACTCAGTGTTTTTGGCCATGGAAAGTTAATTGATGACCTGTTCCATAGTAATGGTTGGGAGGATTGTGGTATGCGATATTTCCTTTGGACTACTGGGGGAGAGTTGGGGAGAAATTTGAGCTAAACCTGTCAGCCAAAAGGTTGACAATGGCTTCTGGTTCAGTGTGGATGATGCCATTTACAATAAGTTCTGCATATTGTTGCGTATTTTCTTTGAGGTTACAGGCATAGGTGTAGAAAGCTTTGTTGTTGTCCTTTGCCTGAGAAGCTATTTTTTTTTTCAGATTTAGCCTTTGAAGTCTTATTTAACCCTCTTGGCTTCCTGTTTAAATTGGTCTGCAGGATTTTAGTATGTTGGGTTTTGTTCTTCCTATGCTTGGCCAAGATTTTGTTCTTTTTTTATTGTATAACTGATTGATACTGTGATTCCACTAGTGTGCCTTGTCTTTTGAGTTTGTCTTATTCTTAATATGGGTGGGCACAGCTCACTCTGTACAGCTATCTATATGGCTGTACAGGGATTTTGTAAATAGCGTGGTGTATGGTATGGTGTTTAATGGGTTTAGCCAAGGTGTTCCTTAGAGAGAGGTTAGCTTTGGAATAGTTCCTAAAGGTTTTTGGTTTTGGTGGGTCCCCAGCTTTAGTTTTTGTTTCAAGCATTACTGACCTATGGCCAGATCTGATGAGTGAGAACATTAAACTGGGTGAGGATCATTACTCCCCCATGTTTGTGAGTACAAGGTCAAGAATGCTTGTATCCCTGATAGAAGAATGAACCGACTGTTCCAGGATGTTGGTGTTAATGAAGTTTAGGAATTGCTGTGCTTGTGGATCAGAAGTTGTGTAGGATTCCCAGTCTGGAGAGGGTTAGTTAAGAGCCTGTATAAAGATCGTATTGGGTAAAATGGTGAGGGGCTCTAGTACATTGAGATAGGTAATATGGGTTTCCTAGGACATGGAGTGGGATTTGTAGGTTGCAGGGATATGGTACAAGACCCTGTTTATGGCAAGTTGCACATGTATGAGTTGCAGTGGGTCATATACTTTAATTAATCTGGATGTGAGGTTGTTTTTAATATAGACTGAGACTCCTCCACCCTGTTTCCTCTTGTGCAGCAGATGGTCTAAAGATGTGGAAAGCATTATAACCTTGCACTGCCAGGGTACTCTCCACAACTTTAAACCATGTCTGCATTAATAAACAGATGTCTGCACTCTCCAGGGAGAGGAAGGCTCGTAGGGACTGGAGTTTCTTGTTAAGACTTCTAGCACTGAGCACTACTACCTTCAGATATTCTTTCATAGGTTCAATTAAGTTGGAAGTTTCAGTTTGGCATTGCCTAAAAGAGACACTACAGGGATGGAAAAGGCCTTTTCTAATATCCAAAGCCTAGAGGGGATAAGTGCAGACTATCCCTAGCAAAGCAGTGTGGTCTATCAACCATGTCCTCCAAAGCTGTCAAATATTGTACCCCCTTGGACTGACAATAGAAGATAAGCCAATTGTTAAAATCCTTTTCTATCAGTAATGTGGCACCATCCTTGGAAAAGGTAGTATGCTGCTCAGTGCTAGGCTCACACCTGCCTGAAACATATAACCAGAAAGCACGATCATGTCTTACTTCATATAGTCAGGGGAGGTATGTCTCAGGTCATTAACACTCACTTGGGCTATGACAGAGTCATACAGGTACCTGTGGTTCAAACACCTAAGTGCCTGTGTGACTCGACAGATCCTAACCCTGGTAAGTCATCTAACCGTGGCACTCTCTTTATTCAGTCTGGGGAAGGGACATCAGTGTGCCTCACTACAGAATCATCAATGACCAGAAAATTTGGCTGTGCATTAGTTTGCCCTAAGGAATTAACAGTAGAGGCATTGTATACAGTGTTACTATGCATAGCTGTGGGTGGTGTTTTAACAAAGTGTTTATGTAATGGCTGAAGTCCCTTTTTTTTATTGTGCTGTGCAGGAGGTCTTAATGTTTTAGAAAGGTTACCAGCAAGTGCCTCAGCATAAGTAGTTTTATGTGTAGGGTCTTTGCCCTGTGCAGGTATGGTGCAAGTATCTCTAACAACCTCTATAGGATTAGTTTTGTTTGTATGAGAGAGTTTTGCATCCAGCGTTAAAGTGTATTTACACCTCTTACATACTTTGTTTTATTATGAATAAGTATGTTGTTAGCGTACATGAGGCAATTGCTACAACGTTTCACAATACCCATCTCAACCATATTGGCCACAGAGAAAGTAGGGACATGCATGTCTGATCTACTAGGGAGTAGTGAGGGAAATTTAAATATTGAATAGGTCAACAACAAAAGAAACTTGATGAGCATGACTCAGCTATTCACAAACTAGATGCTCTAGTAGTTAAACAAAATCCATCTGGACAGTAAGGGCATTTTAAGGGAAACTTACACTGTGAGAGCTCATGGTCTACACAGGTTATAAGGGGGAATTATGCTGCAAGATATCAGTGTCTATACCAATCACAGCTAGGCATTGCTGCACAGAGAGCAGCAGTTTTAACTAAAGACTGTAAAAAAAAGGTCAGAAAGCACAGATATTCAACACAGAAACACACATTTAATGCAGCCGTGACAATAACAACGTGAAAAATAAGTGCTGAAACAGTGAATGTGGTAATGTAAGTCTTAGCTTCCACATATGTTATGAGAGAAGCATTGTGCTACTGGAATGCTTAATTAGCAGAGGGGATTCAATAAAAAAACACACAAATAAATCCCAGTGACCAATCAAAAAAAAAAATAAGTGCTGAAACAGTGGATGTGGTAATGTAAGTCTTAGCTTCCACATATGTTATGAGAGAAGCATTGTGCTACTGGAATGCTTAATTAGCAGAGGGGATTCAATAAAAAAACACACAAATAAATCCCAGTGACCAATCAAAAACAGCACACTCTTTATTTCCTTTACACAATCCTGGCCAGAAAATGACTCGTGTCCCCTCTTCTCTCACTACAGTGAAACCAAGGCAGTTCTTACTAAAAACTGTAAAAAGGGTAAAAAAATGCAGATATTCTACACAGAAACACTCAAATAATGCAGCAGTGACAAAAATAGTATGAAAAACAAGTGCAGAAACTGTGGCTATGATAATGTAAGTTGTAGCTTTTGTAGAGTTTAGCAGAAACCAACAACACTCTTCTCAAGTAGCAGGGACGCCAAACATATCCAAGCTCGTAGGTTATGAGCCAAGTGTTGTGTAACTGTGACACTTAAATAGCAGTGGAGATGTGCTAAAAAAAAACAAGCAAAGTCTTGTGGGCAATCAAAAACAGCACACCCTTCTTTCCTTTACACAATCCAATACGAAAAAATGACTCAGGTCCCCTCAACTCTCACTAAATTGGAACCAAGTGGAACCTCCTGCACAGCACAATCAAACTAAAGACTGTAGAAAAGGTCAAAAGTGCAGATATTCAGCACAGAAGCTCTCAATTAATGCAGTGAAAAACAAGTGCAGAAACAGTGGATATGGCAATGTAAGTCTTACTTTTTGTAGAATTTAACAGAAACCAGAATTCTTCTCCTCAAGCAATGTGGCTGCCAAACACTGCCAAGCACCTCAGGCATAGAGATTCAACTTTTATACAAGCTATCCCTGTAGCCAGTCAAATAAAAGCACAATAAGACTTATGCCTGCAATTCCCAACTCAGAAGGGCATAGGCTACCCTCTCCTGCCACAAGAGTGTAGACCACAAAACTTCCTAATGTAAAAATAACTAGTTTGGAGTCCAAGTGCTTAAACCAGAACAAATACATTTTTAGAATAACAGATTCAATAAGCCTTCCATCAGCAATCCCAGCTCAGAAGGGTGGAGGATACTCTCTTATCCCACAGAAGTATACAACACAAACATTTGTAATGTAAAATAACTAGTTTGGAGCACAAGTGCTTAAACCAGTACAAGGACACTTTTATAATAACAGATACAATAAGCCTTCATCCAGCAATTCCCAAATCAGGAGGGTGTAAGCTACCTACCTCTCTTGCCACAAAAGTGTAGACCACAAATCTTCGTAATGTAAGATAACTAGTTTAGAGCATGACCAAAGGAGACCTTATAGTGAGACAATGTAGTGTCAAACTGGAAAAAAGAAAACAGTCAACAGAAGAAAGGAGATCAGAGCCAGCCACATAGGATGACTTTGTTGGTACAGTAAGGGAGGTTTACAGAAACTTTACCTTAGTGCTGCCTTTTCAAGGTCCATTTGAGATATTACACCTCAAAACTGGAAGAAGAAGGACTATTGAATATATGATCAGTCAAAGCATCCACTGAATGCTAAAAGTTCTTAAGTGGACTTTAACTGGACTAATAAACTGCACAAGCAAAGAAACAGAAATAATAGTTTGTTGGACAGTATAAAGTGAGGGATCAAAATGAATATGTAGTTTATCCGTTTAGTGTAATTTTTTAGTGCTGCTCCACATTCAATGTAAATATAAGTATAGAAATTATAAATGTCTCTGCTAATGATAACATGTTCATATGCACAATGCACACATAGCTCTATCTTTTGTAAATGCTTTTTAATAAGTATATAGAATAACACAGATACAGGTATGCTAGATATGTATAAACTGTGCATACATAAACAAATGGAATGGGAATCTAGTAATGCTCTTGATAATGACAACAAGGATTAAGTTATTGTATTCATACCACATGAGCTGCTAAAGTATAGAATGATGAGCATATTTTGGTATAGTCAGTCCTTGCAGTATGCAAACTCGTTTGTTTAGAGTTTGATACTTATGCAAATATAATACAGCCAATAAGTCTGAGTGACACATTGTTTTTAATCTAAAGTGTATCACTTTAGTTAAGTAAATATTCTGAAGCAGTTAAAATCTGTATTAAACTAGTAGCATTTATTCCATTTTGGGATGTGCAAAAGCCCATGTTACATGTGTTTCATGTCAAAGTAAAAGTGTTCAAACTGAAAGATGGAACTATAAGCTGGTGGAGATGGGTGTGGACACTTTGCTTGTTTGTTTCTTTATACCCATTGTAAAACAAGTCAAATGAGTTGCCTTATGCTGGGCAAAGACATACAAAATGGACAAAGGAGTTATATTCCAGCCCAGGGGGTCAGGTCACCTCAAACTGGGAGGAGGGGACCAAGATGTAGGTTAGATTATGGAGGTAGGGAAAACAGGATGTTTCAGACAAGCAATACATCTTAATTTCATAACTTGGGGTGTAGGAGGGTACTATCACCATATAAAATGTAAATGGATTTTTTTTTCAGAAATTAAAACATTCAAATATTCAAATAGCCCTTTTTCAGGAGATTAAGTTAAAGATAAGAGAGGTACGCAAATCACAATACCAGGAATTCACATACATCATGACAGACCACAAAGCTGGAGGAGGGAAAAGAGGGACAGGGATATTGATTCTAAAACATTTAAAAAACAAAGGTGAAGTGTTTCAAATAAGTATAATGGGGAGGTAGATTAGATGGAGATGCCCAATTCAGAATATAAAAATTGCAATTGATAATATATATGCTTCCATTACAAATAATCCAACATTGTTGAGGACTCTTTCAACATTTGGAATAGTGTAGTGGAAAAAGAAGACATACAAGAGGAGACTTCAATATTACACTGAGCTCAGAAATAGATACGCTGCAAAGCAAAAAGGAATATAATGTTGCCTAAAGGAAATTATAAGTGAATATGAATCGATACACTTACAGAGGACCAAGACAGGAGAAAGTATCATTTATATTTCAAGGAAAGAAGGGACTCAGGGTGAGGGAAACATTAGGATATGAATCCATCGTGCCAACATGTCTTATTTATCTGCTGAAGAACTTTTCATTTCTTTAACCAAATATTTGATGGATCATTAGTTCTGCGAAGGAATAGGAGATCAAATAGGGCTGGCTCTTTCATGGCACGAAAGACTAGACATAGATCTCCATGAAGGAATCTCTAAGACACTTAGTATAAAGAAAGGGCTGACAGTCTCTCCTGAAAACTATCATTTTTGAGGGCACTGATCTTAATAGTTATGAATTTCTGAGGTCTCTCAAGTTGTGTGATTTGTTTAGATAAATACATGCCAAAAGGTGCATTATTCTCAATGATGGTTCTGAAAAGATATGAGTTAGGGGGAATTAAGACATCTTTGGATCTAGTCAGGATGACTGAAAGTTTGATGAACCAGATCAAAGGCTTTCAGAACTATGATGGTCAAATGATAAGGAATTATCAACAAAAATACCCAGATCCCTTACAACAGTATTTCACTGGAGGGAACCATCTCCTATATTGTAAGTGAAACAAAACTGTTTTGTTTACCAAAATGAACTATGCTACTTTTTTACATCTAATTTGAGACCATTGTCTTTGTACCAACTGTTAACATGGTCATGGTCTAAGCAGTGCTGGAGCAAATGTGAGTCAGTTGAAGATCGAATAAAAACACCCAATTTATAGTCTTCTGTAAACTTATATAGGCTAGAAGTGCTGGACTGAAGGTATGATTAATTTATGCCAAATAGGAGAGGACCCAAAACTGACTCGTGATACACCACTGGCAACTGATTTGCTTTCAGAAATAACACCTGCTACTTTAACCACATGGGTTCTCTCAGGCAACATTTTAGCTATACATTGCGCAGTATAAGCTTTTTTATTCAGATTTACAAATCTATTAATAATGCTTACATGGCCAATAGTGTCAAAAGCCTTGTCCAGGTCTAGATATGCTATATGCACACTGCATAACCATCATCCAGTACTTCAGTTATTTTATCAAAGAAATTAATGAATTTAAATGGTCATGACCTTCCTTTGATAAAGCCAAATTAATGAGGGTCCCAGGTTGAGAGGTTTTCAATGTCCAGGTTAATAAAGTCTGAGATTATGTGCTCTGTAGCTTTATTTGAGGCTAATCAGACTAAAGGGTTCATAGTTGTGCCACCTCTGTGTAAAGGTTCAGCATTAAAGCTACTTGGCTTGGAATCAGTCTACTACTCAGGAGGAAGACAGACAAGAATTTAGTAACAGACTCATGGCAATCAGACTTCATTGTAAGGACCGGGCACTGGTCATAATCTCAACATATGCCCCACAGCAGGGTTGTGATAATCAGGAAAAGAGTGCATTCAGACAACAGTTGCAGGACCTACTAGATAAAGCAGAACAACATGACTTGGTGTTGATAATGGGTGACTTGAATGCACATATTGGGACAGACAGAACAGGATATGAGGACTGCTTGGGTCCACATGAGTGGGGCAACAGGAATAAAGAAGGAGAGGCCATCACAGACTTCTGTATGGCAAATGGCTTGATGCTGACCAACACATGGTCTGCAAGAGACACAGTCACAAGGTCACATACAAGAATGACCAACATGAGACTCGGGTAGGCTTCCTCTTTGTAAGGAAAGGGCACTAGGGTAGAATCAGTGATTACAAATTCATCCCCATCAGCCCACAACATAAACAACTAGTTGCCACAATCAGTTGCAAGCAGTGGTCAGAGTAGGCTCTAATATTAGCAGAGACCAGGCTGCAAACCTGGAATTTGACTGGAGAGAAAGTACAAGAGTTCAAGGAAATAGTTAAGACTTTAGCACCTAAGGAAGAAGTGGAATTATGTGAGGCAGAAGAATAATGGCAGTACCTCAAAACATATAAATAAGGTACATAAGAAAAGCTGGTAGTGGAATTCAGAAGTCTTGGAAATCATCAAAAAAAGAAGGAATGCTGGAAAAAGTGGGAAACAGAAAAGATGGACCAGGCTAAGAAGGAATACAGGCTGGATAACAAAGAAGCTGAGAGCTGTTGAAACAGCAAATAACATAGAATCATAGACACTGTATCAGCTTATGGAAAGAGACTCAGCAGACAGCACAAAGAAGTTCTATAATTTTATAAGGCAAAGACTGAAAGATAAAGAAGATAGCTATCAGACACCCTTCATATAGGATGCCAGCAACAACCTACTCACCAGTCCCAGGACATCAAAGGCAGATGGTAGAAGTACTTCCAGCAGATACAGAATGTAGACAAAAACACAGATGCTGTACTGCCCTGGATATAGCCTATGATCAAAGAAGAAGAGGAGCTCACACTATAAGAAGTAAGAACAGCACAAAGGAAAATTATGTCAGGGAATACAGTAGGCTCAGTTAAGGTCACAGAATATGTGATCAAGATGTTGGGTCAATCGGGAGAAATGACTCCTAAGGATACTCATAGAAGTATAGAGATAGGTGTACTCTGGATGACTGTAAAATAAGAATACTATTGCTAAAATTCAATAACAAAGAGGACATTCACAACCGTGGGCAGTATATAGGTATAAAACTCCTGTTATACTCCAGTCACACTGCATGAAAGTTCTGAAGAGGGTGACTGATAAATGAATATGCACAGTAATAGAAAGGAAGTTGGGAGATGAGCAATTCAGATTCAGATGAAGCACAGTTTACCAATGTTTGCAATGAGATAGATGCTTGAGAAGAAGCTAGAAATACGGAAAGATTCCAAATGGGCATTCCTAGATTTGGATAAAGCATATGTCAATCTCCCAAGAAAGCTGATTTGTGCAGTCATGTGATGGTTTGAAGTCCCAGAAATGTTAGTAGAATTAGTGCAGACTGTGTACAAGCATCTAATGACACAAGTATGAACAGTATTCAGACTTAACTATGGGTTACCAGTGGGAGTGGGCATACATTATGGCTCATCTTTCAGCCTACTGCTATTCATACTGGTGATGAACTACATTAACAAACAGGAAAAAAGATCAACAAAATTGCTGTATGCAGATAATGTAGCATCACAGGCAGACTCTGAGCAAGAACGTCAGAAAAGAATAAGGGGAAAGTAGTGCAAAACTGAAGGCACATGGGATGAAAGTGAGTACAGATAAGACAGGTGTTATAACAGCAAATGGAGAAAATCAGAAAAAGCTGAAAACTGAGATAGAAGAGAAAGGGGAGGTTGAGTAGAAGGGAAGTCTGAATGAGGAAGTTAAAGCTAGAATTAGAGGAGCTTTATCCAACTGGTACGGATGTCACGTATAGTGCATGATAGAAAAATACCAAAGAAGCTGAAAAGTAAGATTTACAAAGCAGTGTACAACCAGTACTGTTGTATGGTACAGTAACCTGGGCAATGAAGGCAGAGCAGTTGAAGAAGTTAGAGGTGATGGAAATGAGGTGCCTGAAATGGGTGGTAGGTCTAAAGAAATGAGGAGATCAGGGCACTCAAATTGCAGAGAAGGTAATGGAGAACAGATTACCTTGGTTTGGATGCAAGCTCAGTAAAATCTGATGAATAAGGATTGGGAAAGATAGGAAGAAAGCAAGACGACACTAAGACAAATGGCAAAAAGATGGATGGAGTATGTAAGAGAAGACCTGCAACAGTCAGGAGTGACTGCTGAAGAAGGTAGGAAAGTAGCATTCAATCAAGAGAGGAACAATGGGAGTTCAATGATAACACCCTCAGCCAAGTGCAAGAAGAATGAGAACAAGCATGTAAAAGCAGCTGGAGGAAGATAACAGAGCCGGGCATTCTAAATAAGGATGACAACGGTTAAGAGGAAATAATATATCTCAATCAAGAGTTCCAAAAGCATTACCAGAATGGGAATCAACACTTTGAGATCAGACAATGTAGGAGTATGAAAAAAAGATTAGAGAGGGTTGGAAAATAAGGAAACTATGCATGTGGGTTGTGGGACTAGCACAAACTGAATGTTCCCAGGCATGGGAAAATACCCATCATCTTGGAAAATGGCTGTTCATTTAGGACCAACAGTTGAGGATCTCATATTAGATATACAATACACTTAATAAAATAATGCAAGATAGAAAAGACAGTGTAGTACCATGTTAGAGGATGCAGGGATCTTATACGTGTTTAGGGAGTGTAGAAGGGCACACTGGAGATGGAAGTAAGTGATTGAAATTTAGGAGAAAATATTCAGAAAACTAATAATCTGGTCATAGGAAGCTGTAGGACTGGGAATCAATGGAAAAAATAAGACTTGACTATTAGATTATTGCTAACATTTGTTCCAAAAATTGAAATAGCAAGGGGAATGGAGATTGTTGCTCACAGCAAAAATTTAAAGTCTTTATATAAAATATGTATAACTGGTTAAAAGGGTTGAACACAATTACAAATTAAATATGAGGTAGAAAAACGTAAGTTTGGTTAAACATAGGAGACTATAAGCCGTAATAGACAGTAGCTAGACAAAGCTGCATAAATGAATGAACAAACGTTATGAGTGATTGTGGATGCCTTCTTCATATGTAGCTATATAAATATGTACATGTTTTTTGCTGAATGACACATAATATAAATGGATGTATATTGGTGAACATTGTTTTTGCTGTTATACTGCTCCTCAAAACCACTGAATCAACCAACAAAAATTAAGGTTGAAGAAGAAAGGACCAAAGTAGGCAAATCCAATATAGGCACACCAAACAGAAATAGCGTAATCACCTTTAATAAACGCTTTCATCGAATGACTTCATCAGAATACAACTTTGAACTACTAAGGCTCAATAAATACCTGCACAAAAAACAATTATCCAATTAAACAATAAATTAATAAATACTTAAAACTTAATCAACAGTTTTTAAGTAAAAAAGTTACTATACTGCTCCTCTTTAGCTTTGTTCACATGCCTTTTATTCTGTATGTCTTATAACTGCTGATGTTGAAAAACCAATAAAAATTATATATTAAAAAAATTCCAGTTTAATTTATTTTATTCATTATAGACACAGTGTCCAAGAATATTATACTGTACTGTCCCAGCCCATGAGGCTATAATCTATAAAGCCAAATAAATATGCTGCACATGCCACTGGCCCTAACCTATTGTCTAGGTCATAGGATCATAGGCGGTTACTAGTCTAATGACCCTAGGGCCCTTACAAGCCTAGCCAAGTTTTACCTTTATTTCCATGGTCAGCACTTATCTAACTTATTTATAATGCATTATGAATGGGTGTCTGATCATAATCAACTTATTATGTGCTTGAGAAATGGATGACAAGAAGTGCATCTTGAGGCAGAATCTTGAGATGTGAATTTTGGAATCTATGTTAAGAGCACAAAATAAGATTTATGACTAGTGAGACCTGCTCATATTTCCTTGTAGTACATAAAGCTTTACCTGCTCCATGTACTACCAGTTACAGAAAAAATGTGACTGCATGAAAAGTGACTATCTAAGAAGTGACTGCGTGAAAAGTGACTACATAAGAAGTGTTCACTGTCTTTCAAAGCATAAAATGCTCGGTGTTGCCAAATACAAAGCAGACAGAGGCTTGGTGCTGCCAAATACACAGCAGGCAGAAACAAAGTGTCTCTCTGAAGAATGGACTGTTTTAAAATATGTTGCACATTTGGCTCTGCTGCATTTTTTGTTTGGAAGTATGTAGAGTGAAGTAAAAGTTTTAAAACTGTTTTGCTTTCTGAGCCTGTTCTTTGCTGGTCAGTGGTCACCCTTAACTCCTAACATGAAGCCCAGTCTTAAGAGCACTTAGGGGTGCTTTATCAGAAAGATGCTTAACAATCTTGTCTTTTCCTGTTTTTTTGGAGTAATCATGGCATTCCATGAAATACAAAATTGTTATTCAGTAATCTCTTCTAATTTTCATGCAATTAAGTCAGTAAAAAATACTAAAATAAACAATCTCCTAAAAAGTAAAAATGTCTGTGATATGTCTGGCCATTGTCAGGGAAAGCAAGAATATCACAGTAGTCGTGATTTGTGAAACTAAGTAGTGATGTTGGTTAACAAATGCACTAATCTAAATATTAAGAAATAGAGAAAAGGAGACTAGTCTCAGACTGCTGTGATGATGTGTGATTATCTCTTCTGTTCCTGTCTCCCTCAATCTCTTTTTTGTGTGGCTGAAATGTTATTAGCTGCTACATGTTTATCAGGATCTAGAAAAGATGTGTGTCTTTTAATTTTGACACAAATATTTTAACACAAAGTTGAGTTACAATAATAGGTATGATTAGAATAAGAAAACTGCAAACCTCTAGAAAACAACAGTGTACTAAATGGCTACAGACAATGCAGAAAATGTCTTAGACTGGAACCATAAGAAGGACTTTTCTGTGAGATGAGGCGACAAACATACCAATATAATTTATTTATTTATTTAATACTTTTCTGTTGTTGTTTAAGCAGCTATCTAATCTCTACTGATCATTTAATATAACTTAAACTGACAACAGAGTTTAATTAAAAATGTCATCAAACACTTGCTTTTTACACATAAGAGTGATCAGAGGCTGGAATTATAGACTGCACAGACAAAGAAAATGACAGAGATAGTAACAGAGAGTAACAAAGTTTAGTAGAAGTAAGTGAGAATTAATTACTTCATTCATAATTTGTAATATTTGAGAAGAAGAGTAAGCTTTCCTCAAAAAAACTATTTTTTGTGGTTGTGGATGGCAGCAGCTGAGAATAATGGATTTATCAAGCATATAGGTGGTAAGTCATTTGCAAAGATAAGTGTATATTTTTAATATGTGAGGTGGGTGTATGGAAAAGCATTATGACTTTAAAGTAAACTAAGTACAAATTGAATGAATATTTTGACTACAAACTCATTGTCTCAGTGGTGTGTCTGCCTACCTAGGATTCAATATTATGTTATCATGGCTGTGCTTGTATTAGTGCTATTCATAGGTATGGAGTTGTAGAAAACTGTGTTTTGGGAGGTATTTCAAATGACTCGTGCTGTGCGTGATTTTGACAGAAATTATGAAAACGTAGATTCATGTAGACCGCAAGCTCACAGCAACAAGATGAAGAAAATCAGTGTGAGTCAAGTCAAAATATTATCCTTTTCATTTCACAGCTCATATATACATTTATGTAGGAACATGTTAAGAAAACTGCCCTCCACTCTAGAATATTGATATGGAGATTGACCACAGAGGGGGATTACCTGCCCTGGACTGTTTTAACCTTGTAGTGGCCTCCCCCATTCCAACTGAAAAGCATCTATGGTCACAGTGGCATTAGATGGGGGAAAGACAAATGGGTGACCTTGCATTACCATAGGGGATTTGAACCACCAGCAAATGTGGGTTCTACAAATGAAAGTCAGATTTACTTGGAGAGACACACTGCACTGTGAGGGTCTATTGAAGTACTCTCATTTGGCGTCTCTTAAGAGGGAACAATGTGATGGATGCAGCCATTGAACCTAGCAAACAAAGAACCATTCTCACTGTTGGCTTCTGGGAGGAGAGAAGTACTTGAACATGATTCTAAAGAGTGAATGACCTGTCCTAAGGATGTTTCTCTATCTGAGAAGTTGTGTCTTAGTGTGCTGTTATGAATTCCATCACTTCTACAGGATGGAATTTGGATTTGTCTGGATTTACTGCGATGCATCAACAAAAAGACCACAGCAAGCAGGCACGGAGAACCACCAGGAAATGCCAAACTCCACGATAAGGCAAAACAGCTCAAATCCAAAACAGAAAACCAACTCCACAAGCGAAAATGTTCTTTATTTTAACGTTACAACACTGAAAGCACGTTTTCGTTGGAAAACCAACTTCATCAGACACAGCCCTACACTTTTCCACACCTAATATACATCCAGCTTGTTAATTAAACAAACAATTAACTTATTTATTTATTTATTTAACATTTGTTGACCGGGAATGTCCGACTAGGTTCCACAGAGCCTGTTTTCAGCGGAGGCCCGGGGAGAAATGCTCCAGATGCATGTCTTTGGAATGTGGGAGGAAACCGGAGGAAACCCACACGAACACAGGGAGAACATGCAAACTCCACACAGAAGGCACCCCAGCCGAGAATCGAACTGGAGAACCTCTTGCTGTGAGGCGACAATGTTAACCGCTGCACCACTGTGCCGCCCTTAGAGTGAAACAACAGTGAATACATTTAAGCTTACTTGTAAGTAGATATTACATAAAAACAATCATTTGAAGACATATTACTCAAATAAAAATTTATATTTTATATATTAAAAAACACATAGGTCAATAAACAACAATAGTGTTACAAACTAAAAACTAAAAACCACATTGCTAGCAGCATATTTACTGCGATGCCCAACATTGAACAAAGTTTGAAAAGGAATCTCTTGCTTGGATGAGTAGATTCCTGTTAGGAGCACAAATAAGCCAGTTGTACAGATATGCGAACATCGAGAACCCTTGCAGTCTGAAATACACTGCAACCACTGCCATGCTTTTGGTGAACAATCAGGGAGCTGTGGTGAGGCCAACTGGCAGGGCTCTGAATTGGAAGTGACTTTCTCCCAACTAGAAGTGGATAAACCTTCTGGATTGCCTGTCAGTCTTGATGTGGTAGTATGCATCCTGTAGGTCTATGAAGCACACCCAATCATTCGCACTCATAGTGATAGAATGGACTGAACTGTGATCATCTGGAAATTTGATTGCTTGACTTAATGGTTGAGGTGACTGGGGTCCAAAATTGACCTAGGGTCCCTGCTCATTTTTGGCTCTAAAAAAATCTTGAATAAGTTCTGGATCCTAGGTGGTCTGGCAGAAACTCTTGGATGACTTGCTTCTTTAGCAACTTTTGTACTTCGTTTAGTGCTGTTGGTCTCTGAGAAGGTGAAACATTTGGTAACCTTTTTGAATTTGGGGAGGAAATAAAAATGAAATGTAATAGCCTCTGATTATTACCCTCTGAACCCATTTGTCATTTGTGATGGACATCCAGGTTTTAGGGTACAGGGTTAAGCACTCCCAACTGCCTCCAGCGAATGGCAGCAAGGCAACCCTTCAGAAGTGGTCATAAGGCCTCTCATGAAAGGACCTCTGAAACCTTGATTCTGCAGCCCACCTCTGCCTCAGGGCCAATGACCATTATTAGAATTAGAGATCTCTTGGGATTTCTGGAATCGTAGTTTCTTACCCCATTCTGGATCCTAGAAAAAGACCTCTGTGGAGCAGAGAACCATATTCCAACAGTAGAAAGGGTCTTCCTATCTTCTAGTCACTGGTTCTTTCACTTTATGCCCATAGAATGTTGAGCCATCAAATAGAACATTAATAAAGGATGTCTTTAAGTACTCTGCAAAGTCAGATAAGCACATCCAGGCATGTCTCCTTACAGTAATGCCAGTACCTGTAGCTCTCAAAGCACCTTCAGTCGTATTAGAAATTAGATGAATTGAGACATTGGAAAGGGACTGTAGGGCTATCTCAGAATCCAAGGTTTTCTTGTCGTCTGCAGATATAGACCCAGAGAGCAATTTTGAGATTTCTTTAGTCAAGTCCCCTGAAATCCTGTGGTGTGTGCTAAGTAATTCAGCACCCTCAGAGTGAAAGTAAATGAAGTGTAAGTCTGCTTCCTGAATCTGTCCAGCACCATAGACTTCCTGTTAGGGAAATGAGCAGTAGAGCTGTCTTCTGTAAGTTCTTTTTTGGTGGTCACCATCACTACAAGGGAATATATGCAGTTGGCCCCTTACTCCAGTGCTGGTGATCTTTCAGGGAGACTAAATACTTGTCTCGTTTGAAGGGAATTGATTCAGCCACATCCAGCTCCTTTGATGCCAGCTTAGAGCTGAGATCCACCATCTCATCAGGAGGGGGAACCACACAAGTTGTAGCTGAGCCAGACACAAAGGCCTCAAGGAATACTGACTCCTCATGGGAGGGAGTGTCAATGGACCACCCACCTTTCAGTTTCAGAAATTTGAGAATCTTCCCCGAAAGAGACATCCTCAATGGGAGATCTGGGGGAGCCCTCCCCATCAACAAGATCAGTGTCCTCTGTGATGGACTCCTGGGGGGTCCACGTGCCTCCTCTTACACATATGCTTTTGAGGGACCTCTCTGGTGGGAGGATGCAGAGAGGACTCGGAAGAGATTTATGAGTCCCCTATATGACTGTCTCGATTCTCGACAGGCCCAAATTTAAAAATGTGTGCATCTTACATCTCTGGGTAATGCTAATCATAGCACACCACATATTGCTCAGTTTTTATACTTCAGAACTGCAGTTCTAAAGACTTAAACCTTGCCTGTAATATAATCAGGACCTGCTGGACAGACAAATACATATCCCAGAGACTCCCCATCCGCATGAAGCAGAGTTCCTCTTTAATCCAATTCAAGTCCAACTTGGACAATTGGATGGGGAACAGGAAATTCATCCCTGGCACCTATGTCTCTAATGGACACAGGCAACCTGTAAATGGTTCCTCTCCCAGACCCCTGCTTGTCAATGTTTCATCTTGTAAGCCCCTTCTTACACTTATCAAGGGTATCAGAACTTGTCAGAGATTTGGGATGCATGGCTAGGCTTAAAAATGCTCTTGTAGTCATTAAACACCTATGAACAGTATCCCTTTATCAAATTGACAGAGTCCATAAATGTCTTTTCAGAAGAATCACAGCATTTGAGAAGCTCTTGTACCTTCTCACATCTGACATTAAAAGTATACATAGACCTTTAACTAGCAAGTGATAAAGAATGCAAAAACATATCAAAACAGAATAAACAGATGGATGTAAGAGACAGGAATATGAGATGATAGTAACAATACAATTATCATGTTCTAGATGGTTACCCAGAAATGTCTCTAGATCTTTTAATCTGCTATCATAAAAAAAAAACAGAAATGATGCAACAAGAAAATCACCTTTCTATAAAACAAAAATGTGCAGGGTAATAGTACAGATTTCCTCTTGGTATAAAGAAAGAAGTCATTGAAATAGTGAGGACTGAAACTGCTGTCAGATGTATAGCACAGCAAACACATGTGGAAATGACAGCAGTGGGGTTTAGGGACTGTGATTTACAGAATGTGATATCAGGCCTGACTACCAATGCCAGGTCCCTGTGATCCATATATGTGTCAGGGTGGTTTTTAAGCTGGTAACTGACATATTTTGTTTTACTTCCATGAGGAACATTCTCCATAGGTCTATTACATATTGTATGCTGTAAGTGCCTCTATTTTTCCTTATATTAATATTTATCTGTATTTATGCTCAGCATCAAAGTATCATTCAGTGTATTTGCTCCCCCAGATATGTGCACTAGGCAGACATTCAAAGAGGAATGGGTTTTACATTCTTCTGAAGTCAAAACACATATCATCCCTTTGTACTCCGTATGGCACTGAATAAAAGCAAATAAAGAACAACTACAGCCATCCCCCTGCATAAGAGATGATCTTCCACAGACCCAGGCAATTACAGATCCATAAATTTGAACAGTCTCATATGCAAAGCTGTGGAAAGACTTATCATGGAACTAATCAAGCAGGACATAGGGAAATTCCAAACACTGGACTAGTCTCAGTTTGGATTCATCAAGGGCAGGTCATGCTTACTCAGCCTAATGGATTCTTTTGAAAAGGTCACCAAACCAATGGATGAAGACAAAATGGTACACACCACATACCTCAATCTGGCCAAGTTTTTGACACAATTCCCCTTTCTGGCATAGTAGAAAAACTGAATAAATTGAGAATAAACCCCTATGTCTACCACAGGATTGCCAACTGAGTCACAGATAAGGTGCATGAAATCAAAGCAGGGAAGTTAATTCCACAAAGAGACCATTCACCAGTGGAGTTCCCCAGGGTTTTGTGTTAGAACCTCTTCTGTTTGGCATCTACTTTTCTGAAGTAAAAGCTAATATCAAAGGACTCTGGCTGACTAAATTTGTAGATGACTGCAAGCTAGAAGTAGTCATTGAATCTCCAAATAACTTAACCATCCTGCAGGAAGGTTTGTCCCAAATAAATAACTGCTGCCAAAATCATGGACTGAAACTAAATCCCAAAAATGCATTATTGTATCCTTTGGGAAGTCTTCTATTCCAGGGAACTAAGGTATTGACAATATGCCCCTAAGAGTTAATCAATTAGTTTGAGATATGGAAATGATGTGAACAGTGGCCTAACTTTTGACCAACATATGTCCATTATTGTAAAAAAAGTCCTTCTATATTGCACAGCTTATAAAGAAAAGGGATTGCATCTAGATCTAGGAATGTCATTGTCATCATTTGCTCAGCCCTGATAAGGCTAGTTATTTAATATAATACTTCCTTTGGCATGTGTCTATCCAGACAAATACAACAACTGGAATGCATATAGAGATACCTTACTAAAAGGATACAAGGCCTAAGCAACATGCCCTACATGGACAGATTCAGAGCCCTGACACTATACTTGGTATCCTACAAATTGCTAAAAGGTGACCTGTGTGTGGCATACAAGGCATCCTCTGACCCAATACTGATGGATTTACTGTACATCAGCAAGTGAAATGGTATCAGAAATACTCACTTTATGGACCTAAACCTCTTTTACTACATCAACAGATTGGTTTGGAGGGACATGTGTATCTCACAGAAACTCCGCATTCACATAAAAAGATAATCTCTGTCCATATTCAAGCGTAACTTGGATGTATGGATCCCAGTTATTCTCATTAGGGGTAATATATAATTATTGACCATGGAATGGGTAAGACCAATCTCTAACCAAATGGGACAGGTTAATTTGATAACAAAAAGGAAAACTGGCTAGGGTTAATACATTTCAGTGGACTGTATCAGTATCGTAGCTGCTCCTTCTGGCCTGGCTGTGACTGATTTTATAGCCATCTGGATACACAAAAATTATACAAGTATACTTTTTTGCACTTAATCTGTTTCAGTAATAGTTAACAAAACTGTGCTGCATTTATTTATTTGCTTGATATTGCTGGTCACTGTCTGGATTCAGTTCAGCTGGTTTCATAGTGGGGGTTGCTTTACTTTCTGTTGAAGCCGGGCTATTCAAGGTGTGAGCACAGCTGTTTGTGTTATCTGATTGCCTGAGGTTCTTCAGTTTTCTTTACACTACTGGTATAAGGAGTTACATTTCTGTGAGGCTGTATCAGTATCGTAGCTGCTCTTTGTGACCTGGCTGTAACTGATTCTATAGCCATCTGGATATACAAATCTTACATAAGTATGCTTTTTTGCACTTATTGTGTTCCAGTGATAGTTAACAAAACTGTGCTATATTTATTTATTTGCTTGATATTGCTAGTCTCTGTGTCTGCATTTTGTTTTCCCCCACTTTTCTGCCCAAGTGTTGTATTCTTAAACTTGGTGGCTTTGGAATTGCCTGCCCCTGCTGTAAACTTGATTTTGGACACTCCTCCTAGTTCCATCTCATTTGCTCACCCTACTGAGTACTGTGTGATAATTTGGGAAAGACTACCCCCTTGCTTCTTGATGTTGGACACTCCTCCCAGTCCAATCTCATCAGATCATTCTACTGTGTAGAGAGAGAGTATTTGGAAATGCCAATCCCCTTAGTGTCTTAATCTTGAATAATCTCCTGTTTCTTCCCTCTCCACTAAAGGAAAAAAAAATACAATTTATTCAGCTGCTTTTATAGGTCCATAGGTGTCTACTAGGCTAATGGGCATGAAGCTTTACAAGCCTAGCCCATAGAAGTGCCCTGGCATCGTGCCACCCGACGTTGGTTCCCAATGCCTCTATCAAGTGGAGCCACTGGAGTGATCCCCGGGGTGAACTTTCTATTATCCATCCACTCATCAAGATTTCTCTTGAAGAGGGACAGCAAGGTGCTCTGCTTGACATGTATGGGAAGTCTATTCCAGAGCATGGGCAGTCTCTGGATGAGGAACCTGTCCCTCCAGCATGTTCTGTTGATTGTGGTAATGAAGTTGAGGTATCTGGAGCATGTGGTGTGGAGGGATTCAGGTTTCTTTAGATATAGCATTTCTAACAGAGCTGGGTCAGACATGGCTTTGTAAGTCAAGCAGAGATCACCTCTAAGTAGGCGATATGAGACAGTAAATAGCTGGAGTCTTCTGAGTCTGTCCATGTAGGACATGTGTTTAATGCCAAGGATCCTTTTTCTGAGGTACTTCTGTGGCCTCTCCAGCTGTTGCAGGTGTCTAGTGAGGTAGATGCAAAATGGGGCATTATACTTTATGATTTGTGTAATGAGTGAAGAGTAAAGAGAGATGATGACCTCTTTCCTCCTGGATGCAAAACCCTTGGTAATGTGATGTGCCACATAAAAGGACTTTCTGACCCCAGTGACAATGTTTGTGTTTTATCTGTGAGCCAATTTGCAACCCATCTAGTGATATAGGAGTTGATGCTTAGTTTGGTGAATTTATCAATAATTCCTGAGTGAGGAATGGTATCAAAGGCCTTGGCCAGATCAAGGTAGGCTCTTTGCACTGCCTTATCTTCATCCACAGCCCTGATGACTGACTCAAAGAAGTCAACCAGGTTAAGCAGGCATTATCTCCATTTCACAAAGCCAAACTGCATGAGGTCCAGAGTTTGGAGATTTCCTATATCTTTGTTAATCAGGTCCATTATGATGCATTTCGTAGCTTTACATATCAGACTCATCAGGCTAATAGAGCGATAATTCCCAGGGTCTGTAGTCACTCCCCCTTTATGGAGAAGAATGACAGTAGCAATGTGCCATTCAGTAGGGACAAAGCCTGAGGTGAGGCTGTCACTGAACAGGGCACACAGATGTGGTGTAAGTTCGCTTTGTAGTTCATGTAGAACACAGCCAGAGATATTATTGGGTCCCATGGAAGCTGTATTCTTGGCCTTGGACAATGCAGCTTTAACCTGTGCTGTAGTAATGCTGGGTGCCTGTCATTCTTCCAGTATTGTGATTGGTCCTTTAGAGGGGAGAGAGGGCTAAAGTTGGCACTGAATCTGTTGGCCAGTATGTTGGCAATATCTGTTGGCTCAATATAGGAGGTACCATTGTGCAGTAACTCAGAGAAAACCTGGGTATTGCCGTGGAGATTCTTGACATAACTATAGAAGGCTTTGTGATTGTTTTTAGTGTCTGTCATGATTATGCATTCTTAGCTGGCTTTAGAGGATTTGATGAGGGATCTCAACTTTTTGTTGAGGCTAATAAAGGAGTTTTTCCAGTCTTGGGACTTTACCTTTTTCTGCAATAGTTTCTTCCTTCTGTTGTAGAGTTTATTAATGGCTGGGGACCAACAGATTGGCTTCCTTTTTTTGGAGGATAGTGTCTTGGTTCTGTTGGGTATGGCTAGTTCCATGCATTTATGTACATGTTCGTACAGTGTATTGGTGTATGATTCGGCAGTCATGCAGCTATTTCCATTGACATGGGTGCTGTAAAGTTAGCCACCTCTGTTTTTAGGAGTCCAAAGTCAGCTTTGGAGAAGTTTTTCAAGGTGGTTACCTGTGCGGGGGGTGTGGGTGAGATGTGGATTTCCATGGTGATTAGTTTATGGTCAGATCTGATCAGGGAGGGATTGACTATTGGTGTAGAGCAATGGTTGCCCATGTTAGTAATAACCAGGTCAAGGATGTTGCTTCCTCTAGTGGGAGTCAGAATGAGCTGGTCCAGGGCATTGGAATTGATGAATTCCAGGAAGCATTGGGCCAGTGTGTTGGTGCTTGAGTAGTTTTCCCAGTAGTTGAAGCCTCCTAGTATGAGAGTGTTGGGTTGGACCATGATAGATTCCAGGGTGCTTAGGAATGTGGAGTGAGAGTCAAGGGACATGGTTGAGGACCTATAGCAGGCTATGACCTGGATCACCATCTTACCCAATGTTAGTCGTATCTGAAGTATCTCAGATGTGTTATGCTGGGCTACTAATCTGGAGGTGTGTATATCCTTTATGAATATGGAGACACCATCACCTTTGAAACTTCGGTCCATGTTTTGTGACCGGAAGGTGAAGAATGAGTTATAGCCTGGTAGTGCAGGGGTGCTTTCTGATGCTTTAAACCAAGTCTCAATTACAGCACAAATGTTGATGATCTCCATTTTGAAGAGTGCTTCGAGCGAGTGCATCTTGAGATTTAGACTTCTAGCACTGAGCAGCATGACCCTCAGATTGCATTTATTTATAGCTGTTATGGTGGTAATTTGGTCTTTGGAACACCACCTAAAAAAGGCACTATAGGGGTAGCAAGAGCCTTAGTCTGTACTCAAAAACCCAGAGGTGACAGATGCAGGCCATCTCTGGCAAAGCATCGAGGTCAGCCAATCATGTCATCCCAAGCAGACAGATACTGGATCCCCTTAGAATGACACCAGAAACTTAGCCAATTGTTGAAGTCAATCATTTTTTGTTTGTACTGCGGTATCATTCTGTGTGATGGTAGGATACTGCTCAGGGCTAGTGTCATACCTGCCTGGGTCACATAATCTGAGAGCTCCACCATGTCTCTTTTCATGTAGTCCAAGGAGGTGCATCTCAGATCATTCACACCCACACGGACAATGACAGAGTCATACTTGTCCTTGTTGTGGAGTGACCTGAGTGCATGTGTTATGTGTCGGATTCTGGCATCTGATGGACAACTGAGTGTTACCTTCTCCTTATTCAACCTAGTGAGTGTGACATCTGTGTGCCTCACTATTGAGTCACCTATCATTAGTGCATTGCGCAAGGTGTTTAGCCTTACTGGCTTAGGTTGAGGGGCACACTATGGAGGTGATCTATGTGTCCTGTGCTTTGTCTGTGATGTGGTGGTCGAGTGCATTTCTGTCTTGGAGGTCTCTGCTGTTTGGGTAAATTTCAATTGAGAGCCTCCATGAAGGTGGGTGTGTGGTTTGTGTTTTTCTGTGAGAGCTATGATAATAGGTGTTTTGGAGGGCTATGTGTTCCATGCGGTGTGGAGCAGGTGTTGACCTTCTCCTCTTGGCCAGCTAGTCTGGTCTTGGCTGGAGAGTGCATAGCTTCCAATTTGGTGATATAAGTGCATCTCTCACAAGTCTGAGTGTTGGGAGGTAAGAGAAGGCTGTCTGTGTACATGAGGCAGTTGCTACACTGCCTCAGAATGCCCAAGTGTACCAGGTTTATAGGAGAAAGCACAGGGAACTGCCCTTTAATCATGCCATGAGGGTTGGTCATAACTACTAAGTACTGGAGCTATTTCTGTGAAGAATGACTAGTGATGATGGCACTTAGGTGTGCCATTACAATTGTTACAAAAACCTGTTGAAGTGCAAAGTGATTAGGCTATTTGAAGTGTAAGAGAGAAAGAATTAGCAAGATCTAAGGGAAAAACTGAAGAGCAGACTTTCTGGCACTAGTAATAGTTTACCTCAGCTTAGCGCCACTGAGCGGAGCTTAAACAAGTGCAAACCCACACAAATGCAGGCTTTTAACCAGAAAGTTGAAAGGGATGGAAAAACTTCCCAAAATGGCCAATAAACTACAATTTCTGGGCCAGAAACCACTCTTCTTGTGGTAGATAGGCTACCTAGTGCTTACCACTCCCACTGATAAACTAGAAGGCTTCTCTCCAACACAGAAAGTTTTGGGGGGCTCAGAAGCTTACAAACAGTCCTAGATACAGCAAATCTGTATCTGGACTAGACTAGTTACAGGAAAGGCAGGAAACAAGCGCAAATGCAGGCTTTTAAACCAGAAAGTTCAAAGGGATGGAAAAACTGCCCAAACGGCCAATAAACTACAATTTCTGGGTCAGAAACCGCTCTTCTTGTGGTAAATAGGCTACCTAGTGCTTACCACTTTCACTGATAAACTAGAAGGCTTCCCTCCAACACAGAAAGGCTTGGGGGGTTCAGAAGCTTGCAAACAGTCGTGGATAAAGCAAATCTGTATCTGGACTAGAATAGTTACAGGAAAGGTGGGAAACAAGCTTAGAACTTTTCTTTTACAGAAAAGCAGTTAAAACAGCAATAAAAACAACTCAAATGCAGTGTAAGCACACTTGAGTGTGTAGCAATATTAAAGCAAATACAGTTTAAATAAATAGAATTAAATTAAAAATGACTAAAAACAAGTGCAGAAACAGTAAATTAGGAAAAAATCAAAATGGAGGCACTTAAAATATCAGAAAACAATGAAGCAAATATATAAATAATTCAGTCAAGCAAATCTTAAAACAGTGCAGAACTCTGAACAGTTAAAAAGTGCCAAAACATATACTCATCAGCTCTATATTTCCAGATTGTTTGAGAAGCGCACTCAGTCAGAACACAAGGAGATTCCAGCAATGGTAGATTCTAGCAAAGTGTTTTTTTTTTACAAAATGAAAAGGGAGAAAGGAGAAACAGAAGATAATTCAAGGTTAAGAAACTAAGTGGGTTGGCCTTCTCAAATGTTCTCTCTGTATTAGGTAGAATGACCTAATGACACTAGATTGGGAGGAGTGTCCCAGATCAACGTTACAGTAGGGGCGGGCAACTGCAAAGCCACCAAGTATAAGAACAAGACACCCACAGGGAAGAAGGGTGGGAAAACTATACTAAAGCTACTAGCTATACTATTTTAGGCAGAAAATGCTACAGAAATGTTTATCAAAGCAGAAAAACAGCAGTGAACCACTAAATGAAAGTTTTAAACAGATAAAGGAAAGAGGAGACTCTAGAGAATGCATTTAACTGCAAACAAATATGATACACTCCTTGGCAGGAAATCAGAACAAACAAACAGGTGATTAACAAATGGTGAAAATTTCCAGTTAATACCTTCCACACAATGAAACTAGCTAAAAAAAGCTTTACAAACAGTGTGACAGTAAAAACCTTATTTATCAGGCCCTGTAAGACAGGCAATTTCAGTACAACCATGCAGGCTAGTTTACAGCAATAAAAATACAGTAAGATGTATGCAGCAGACAATAAAAAGTGCTATACATGGTTAGAATAATCAATACCTAGTAAAAATAAGGAACAAAAAACAGGATACTTATTGTTATATTTCATAGATCAGAGTTGTGGTCAATGCCCCTCCTACGCTCAGCTCAGTGTGTATAGACAGAAATCATCTCAAAGTTAGGGCTTACTGTAATTGTGTTCTTCCTACTCTAATACCTTATTTTGCCTTGCTGCTTGCTCTTAAGTGTTGAAGTGATTTTATTCTGCTGTATTTATTACTGCTTGTTAGTAGCCTGATTAAATTTCTCTGTTATTCTAAGCCTCTTAGTTTTGGTTTTAGCAATTGGGCTTCAGGCCAGTTATTTTACATTTAAGAAGGTTTTTGTGGTCTACTCTTGTAGACAAACTCTTATCAAAACCCTCTCTCAATATGTCTATCCAAGTTTCAGAACACTATGTCTGGACAATTCCCATCAGTTTCTCCTGCCAGCATGGTCGACATTGGCATACTGAGACCGTGTAGCAACTGCCTCATGTTCACTGACAACCCTCTTCTCCTAGCACATAATTCTACTTGCGAGAAATGCATCTATATCAGTCACCTGGAATCCATGCTCTTTCGCACCACAATTAGTATTCCTGACAAAGATGAGATTGCCAGCAGAAACAACACACATATCACATAGCCAAGCACAACACACACCCACCTATGCAGAGGTCCTCAATAAAAACTTACCTAAACAGAACAGACTTCCAAAACACACACACAAACATTCCACACACAACACCAAACACATCACAGACAACAGACAACACTCCAGTGTCTTACATACACAGCCGATAAGGCATAACAATAAACTCACACAGCCCATAAGGCATAACAGTAAACCAAACATACTAGTCATTGGTGACTTAATTGTGAGACACACTGATGTCCCCCTCACCAGGCTTGACAAAGAGAAGATCGCAGTCAGTTGTCTGTCAGGTGCCAGAATCCACCACATCCTGCACGCACTTAAGTCTCTCCACAACAGGTACAAGTATGTCCAGGTTGGTGTGAATGACTTGAGACGTACCTCCCTGGACTATATGAAGAGAGACATGATTGAGCTCTCAGAGTATATGTCCCAGGCAGATATAACCCTAGCCCTAAGCAACATCCTACTTTCACCAAGAATAATACCACAACACCAACAAAAAATAATTGACTTCAACAACTGGCTTAGTTTCTGGTGGCATTCCAAGGGATCCAGTATCTGTCTGCCTGGGATGACATGGTTGACAGGCCTCGATGCTTTGCCAGAGATGGCCTCCACTTATCACCCCTGGGATTTAGAATTCTGGCCAAGACTCTTGCCTCCCCCATTGCGCCTTTTTAGACAATGTCCCAAAGACATATCTTCCAACATAAAAGATCTGTCAAAAAGCAAATTGAAGGTCATGCTGCTTAACGCTAGGAGCCTTAACCTGAAAATGCACTCACTGGAGGCTCTCCTTGCACTGGAAGATGCCAACATCTGTGCAGTCATGGAAACTTGGTCCAAGGTTGCAGAGAACACTCCTGCCTTACCAGGCTAGACCTCATTTCACACATTCTGACCCCAAAATCAGATAGGGTGGTGGAGTCTCTATTTTTATTAAAGACAAGCACACCTCCAAACTGGTTTGTCTACATGATGCACTAGAACTACTCCAGGTGCAACTGACAATTGGCAAGACACCCATCCAAGTTATAGCCAGCTATAGCCCCCCCCCCCTCCATGACTCAGGACACCCACTCCTCCTACCTGGACCTACTTGATCCATTAAGATATCCCCCCCAACACCCTGATCGTTGGTGACTTCAACTACCCCACCATAGACTGGGTGAACTATTCCTGCTCTAATACACTTACCCAATGATTCCTTGCCTTCATCAGTTCTAATGCACTAGACCAGCTTGTCTGATCCCCCACAAGGGCAGATAACATTCTAGACTTGGTTCTCACCAACTTGGGTAACCACTGCACCACCCCCATAGTAAGCTCTTCCCTGGTAAGATCAGACCATTGTTCTGTCTCATTCGAAATTTCTATCCCGTCCACCCCACCCCAGCCATAACCAGACTAAAACACTTCTCAAAGGCTGACTACAACCTTCTAAGGGAGAGTATCAGTAGCTTCACACCACCGCCTCCTTCAGAGGATTTAGACAACTATGAGCCAGAGCAGTATACAAGCACCTGTACAACTGCATGGACTCAGCCATACCCAACAGAACTAAAACCTGCTCCTCAAGGAAACACAAACCTATCTGGTGGACATCCTTTATCAAAAGGCTTTACAACAAAAGGAAGAAACTGTTGTCCACGGGTAAAAAGACACAAATTCCCAACTGGAAAAGCTCCCTCCTTAGCCTCAACAAGCAAATTAGATCACTAGTGAAAACTTCCAAAGCCAATTATGAATCGAAACTAGCCTCTGAAACAAAGGGTAACTACAAAACCTATTTTGGTTATGCCAGAAACCTCCATGGCAAAGCCCAAGTTTGTTCCTAATTAGTTCTTAATGGTACCACTTACACTGATCATGCTGACTTAGCCAACCTGCTAGCAGATAGGGGTCAGCTCAGACTTCACCCCCCTGCCTCCCCAAATGCCCATTCGACATCCCCGATAATTGTCCCACACCTCAAATCTCCATAGACCAAGTGTTAAAGACCCTATCCAAGGCAAAGAATACAGATTCCATGGGACCTGATAGTATCCCAGGCTGTAATCTGCACCATCTCGAGCAAGAACAAGCCTCGCCATTGAGTACCCTATTCAACCATAGACTAAGTACAGGCTTCATTCCAGCAGAGTGGAGAACTGCTATTGTCATCCTCTTGCACAAAAGTGGTGCCACTACTGACCCAGGAAAATATCAACCCATTAGCTTGACATGTCTGATCTGTAAGGCCATGGAGCATATTATTATAGACCTCATAAACAATGACACAGGCAATCTCCAAGCACTTGACCCCGCCCAGTTCAGATTCTTCAAGGGCAGATTTTGCCTGGTGAGCCTGGCTGACTTTTTTAGACTGTCACCAAGGACCTGGATGAGGGTAAGTCAGCACATACAGCTTACCTTGACTTGGCCAAAGCCTTTGATACAATCTCCCACTCGGGCATCATTGAAAAGCTAACACAACTTGGTGTAAATCCCTTTCTCATCAGATGGATGGCTAACTGGCTCACTGATAGGACCCACAAGGTCAAAATAGGTGCCTCCACCTCCGACAGCAGACCTGTCACTTGTGGTCCTCCCCCAGGGATCTGTCCTGGGACCCCTACTTTTTGGCATGTACTTCTCAGTGGTCCAGGCAAAGACAAAAGGCCTGTGGCTGACCAAGTTTGCTGATGACTGTAAGTTGGGTGCTGCCATTTATTTATTTAATTATTTAACATTTGCTTACTGGGAAAGTCCAACTTGGAACAAAGCCAATTTTCAGCAGAGGCCCGGGGAGAAAATCTCCAGACACGTCTTTGAAACATGGGAGGAAACCGGAGCACCCAGAGAAAACCCACACAAACACAGGGAGGACATGCAGACTCCACACAGAAGGCACCCCAGCCGAGAACTGAACCAGAGAATCTTTTTCCTGTGAGGCGACAATGCTACCACTGCACCACTGCGCTGTCCAAATGACTCCCCAGATGATGTTAACATACTACAACAGGGTCTCACAGCAATAAATGACTGGTGCCAAAGTCATGGCTTTAAGTTAAACACAAAAAAAATGTATTATCATACAATTCAGCAAAAGCACAGCCCCTACTGATTACAACATCAATGGCAACCCTGATGGTGAGAGACCTAGGTGCACAAGTTGACAACAATCTCACATTTGACCATCATGTAGCAGCAGTGTTCAGAAAAGCCTTTTATTTGGTTCAGCTCATAAGTAAAGAGATTGCATTCAGAAAAAAGGAGGTTATTACCTCTCTGTACTCCTCTCTCATTAGGCCAATAATTGAGTACAACACCCCGTTTGGTATGTACCTCACCAAACACCTGCACCAACTGGAAAGGCCACAGAAATATCTCACAAAGAGAATTCATGGCCTCCAACATCTGTCCTATGTGGACAGACTCAAATCACTATCACTCTACTCAGTTTCATACAGATTGCTCGGTGATTATCTGTGTCTCATCTACAAGGCAGTCTTGGTCCCTGCACTACTAGAGATGCTCCATATCCATAAGTCTAACTCCACGAGCATTACCCAATCGAAAGGCGTAAATGTAATATGCGACATTAACAAAACCTGCTGGAGAGAGAGGTTTACCTCCCAGAGGTTGCCCCGTCTCTGTAATAGGTTCCCCATACATGTCAAGCAAAGTATGCCACTGACCCTCTTCAAACACAACTTTGATGAGTGAATGGGAAACCACACATTTGTCCCAGTGGTTCCACCTGTGTCTGTCACTAATAGGGGTGACAGGTGCTGATTGAGGTTTCTTTTTTGGGGTTAAACTCTTGGATAGGCTTGTAAGAGCCCCAGGGCCATTAGCCTAGTAACCTCCTATGATCCTATAAAATGGCCCTCAAGGGCAGCTAGCCTAGTACTTACCTATGAACCTCTAATAGGAAAATAAATGGAATTTGTTGGAACACTACATGCAAAATAATATTCAGTGGGAAGGAGACAAAAATTAAGGAAAGCCAGGAACTGAGCAATTATATAACTTTGGAGTGAATAAAAATTGTTAAAAATAAAAAAATATTGTTATGGTTTGTTTTCTTTCTACTACTGTATATGTACACATCTTTTTTAAATCATGTTTAATAATGATTTTTAAATGGGAAATATTTTCCTAAATCATTTTATTATTATTAGTTTTTGTACTATGAGAGAGAGAGAGAGAAAGAAAGAAAGAAAAAGAAAAAGAAAGAAAGAAAGAAAGAAAGAAAGAAAGAAAGAAAGAAAGAAAGAAAGAAAGAGAAATGCATCACGCTGCTAGGGCTTATGTCTCACAGAAGATAGTTATATAATGATCACATACCTCTTCCAAGTGCCCTTAAAAGTCACCTACCTTTCCTACTATCTAGCCCATCTGTTCTTACTTACCTCATGTATGCCAATTCTCTGACTATCTTCAAAGTTCTTCTCACTCTTTCTGCCCTATCTCCTTTAATATCAATGCTCCCTGATATCTGTTTCCTCAAATGACACCCCTACCCTAACCTCCATCAACTTTTACCCACCATTTAATCCTGTTTTTAACCTCACTTATATGTAGCACTTCTTCAGCACAGTATACAAAGACCATCCTTCCTTCCAGTTGATACTATCACTTTTTTGAATGATTTTTGCCCCTGCCCTGGCAAATAGCAAAGTTTCCAGATATCATCCTGTCCAAGAGAGGAGCCATCATTTATACAGTCATGAGGGTGATTTGTGCTCTTGCCAGGATCATGACACTGAAAGCATTTTTCCCATTTTATGGTCTAATTCCTCTACTAGTAGTGGTGTCAATAACTGTATCATAACAAATGCTTCCTAAGCCCTCTCTGCCCATACGTGCATGCCCCCCTAAATGTGCTGACAGGGGTACTTACTAGATTGGGATGCCATACCTACTTCTCCCCATCACTGGCTCCCTGCTTCAAGACAGGCCTACAGTCTTCAGCAGAGTCCCTGTCATTAGAGCAGTAGTGAGACCTGGGTGGGAACCATTGTTCCTCCTGCACATGATAAGCACAACCATCCTCCTATCCTCCACTCTCTATCACCACAACTGCTTAGCTGAACTC
The DNA here is from genome assembly GCF_019279795.1 of Protopterus annectens. Classification (NCBI taxonomy): domain Eukaryota; kingdom Metazoa; phylum Chordata; order Ceratodontiformes; family Protopteridae; genus Protopterus; species Protopterus annectens. Next base: position 1,880,894,893 of record NC_056726.1, read on the forward strand.
AGGTTTCTTGACCTATAGTCAGGTCTTCAGCCCTCTATGTCTCTGGTGCAGATAAATGATATAATTTTGTTGAACCAAATGGTCATTTCTATTAATTCTTGAGTAAAGCGATAACCCTTAATATTTCAGAATGGCTCACATTTTCTAACCTTTGGAACTTATTTGTCAAGAATCGCAGCACTTTCTCAAGCTGCTCCAGAATTATGATAAGAAAGCTACAGAATGCCTCACAGGATGCAATACTAGGTAAATCAATGTATTAGAAAAGTATAACAATTACCTCCTTTGAGTGGTTAGATCTATGTTTCAGAAACAAATGGACAACCAACTTTACAGTAATAACAGCAATCATACTTTAGGCATCATCTAACACAGTTCCACGAGTTTTTATTAAAACAATCATCACCAGAAATACTAGATTTAGGAATTTGAACTTTGCTTGTGACAAATAAAACATGTCAACGAGAGAGTTATGAGGCTCAAAGGGTCCCCATGCGCTGGAATAGGCTCCTCATCCACGTGAAGCAGAGTTCATCCCTAACTCTATTCAAATGTAACCTTGATTATTGGATGAGAAATAATACATTCATCCCTGGCCTGTTCCCCTTATCTCTTATAGACAGCAGATGACAGTAAACATTCCCTAAAATTGGATGGATAATCATAAATTCACTCCCAGGCTGGCCCCCATGTTTCTTATAGACAGGGGATGACAGTAGACATTCTCTAAGTAACATACCTTCTCACAAAACTTTTTAGCAACCTCATAACATTCCCCTCCTAACATATCCCTCCAAACAAACATCACCTGCCAGTTAAGACACACGTTACAAGGGGACACAACTGAGCTGGGTTGTGTGGCAAGACTTATAAAGGCCCTGGTGGTTGTTAGCCTATATATACCTATGAATATATGAACGTTATGCTTTCAATTCCTAATATTCACCCTTCTGTTGTGTAGTCTAATGGTATTTCTTTATTCTCCAAAGTGAATGATGATACATTTTTTTAATGCCGAAAGCAAAACTAATGCCACTAGATGAGATTTGAATCCTCTCCAGCCTGTTTATAGATACATTAACATCTTCTAAATAATTAACTATGAAACCTGACTTATTCATCTGTGTACTCTGGGCTTCACATCAGTTGGTAGAATCACATTTGTTTGAATTACAATGCATAAGTTAAGATGGTTTAACACCTTGTTTAATCAACTGCTCTTTTTGGTTCAAACAGCATTTGGCCTATTGTACAGTAAGTGCTCATATTCTAATGGCAGATGTAGAAAAATGTAAAAATATACAAAGTAGGTTAAGTGTTTTTACAGGGTGGAGCTATAACATCTGTATCCCCATATCTGCTTACTAGATACTCTAATTCTAGGGTTGCAACACTTTGGAGTAAAATGAATATTGGCTTCAGTGCTAAATTCAAATTTGTGGGTACCTGCAAGGTAATGCAACCTAGGAATTAGTATATGTTAAACCTGGGAGTGAAGGCACAGAACTTCTACATTGGGAAGGGTGTAAAGGATGCATAGCTCCCTTACAAGACCACTTATATATATTTTACATTTTTCTATATGGGTTTCCAGGATATGTAATACTTTGACACTGTTGAGGGTTGACTAAATGCTGTATGAGCCAAATGAGCATCAGAATAAATAAGATTTTATCCATTTGAAATGGATGTACTGTGATTCAAGCAAATCTGATCCTGCTGAAGAATATGCAGCAATATTTGGTTATTCAATGATACCTCCACATTTTTCTTCTGTAAAAACTAATTCCACTGAGGAGAGGACCAAGTTGAGACCTTACGGGATGCCACCGGTTACTTTGTTGTTTCTGACAAAATGTGCCCACCCTTACCTGCAGTGCTGTCTTATTTAGTCAGTGTTTTCCTAGTGAATAATGTAACTAGTTACATTTAGCATGCATAACCTGCCTAGAATTCCTAGCTGTGGCATTACATCAAAAGGGTTTACCTATGTCCAAATAATGAGAGAAAGAATGTCTCAGTGAGTGAGTGAGTGTGTGTGTGTGTGTGTGTGTGTGTGTGTGTGTGTGTGTGTGTGTGTGTGTGTGTCCGTGCGCGCACGCGCATGCATGCATGTGTGTATAATCAATTTCCCATTTTGTGCTGCTACTACATTTTCAAAAGATGCAACACATTTTACAAGACAGAATATACCCTTGATAAATACATACTGGTCCCCATCTAAAAGTAGGCCTTCATTATCTTACTAACCCGTTCATAAGGGTTCTCTCTCATGATTGTGTAAAGATTACATACCAGACTTGATTCATCCTCAGTTATCAAGGTCTTTAGCAAACCCTCTTTCATGTATGAGAACCACCACTGCTTTCAGCCAAAGGTCTGGTACAGACCCTGCATTCGGCAGTTATTTATTTATTCTGACTCCAATTTTAAGTAACTTACAGGCTCTTGGATTCTAATATTCTGGAAGAGCTAATACTCCCACTCTATTCTTTCTTTCTTCTAATATTCTTCACTGCCAACCCTCTCTGCATATTCTATTATCAAGGCATTGTGTCACCTTACCCTCTGCTTCTTTACTTAACTTTGCTTACTGCTCCTCTGATTGTTTTCCTAGGGTGAACTCCTGTGTGGCTCATCCCGCTCCGTTCGCCCTGCGGGCTCACTCCGCTTACCTACCCTGCCCCCATATTCCACCCGCCCCCAGTGGTCCTACACTTATACTCTAACTGCCACACCCCTATGCATTAGGACCAACCTCTAACTTCTCCCCTTAAAGTGCTATTACCTCTGTTATATTCTCACTTTACCCCTATCTCCTCCCCCTTAAAGAACCATCACTCATTTACCTTTATCCATTACCCTACCACTCTATCCACAAATATCCCTACATTTAACCACCTTAACCTAAACAAATGGCTCAAGGATCCTGTAAACCCTTACCTTTATTACTACTCCTAATTATACTTATCATTCCCTATCTACTTACTCTCTATGAACACCATAGATTACTAGGACTGCATACCCACATCACACACACCTCTGTCCTTACCCCCAGCTCCACTCATAGTTTTAGCAACCTCCCCAGCTCAGCTAAGTACTCAGCAGCCGTATTTCATAGACTCCATCACATCTCTCAATGTAACCCACTAGCTAGAAAAAATAAGAACCTAATTTTTAAACTGCTACAACTCATCCTAAAAGTTCAGGTCCACTCCCTGTTAGATGGTGATATACACCCTAACCCAGGTCCTACCACTATCACAGCTACACAGCCTGATACACTAACAAATTCAATCACACAGACACTTACCAAGCCCCCCAACTCTCTCCTGATAGCTCATCTTAATATTTGTAGCATCAATAACAAAATAGCTCACCTGCATGCCCTTATTGATGTTTATTCCTTTGACATCCTCTGTCTGTCTGAAACATGGCTTAATCCATCAATACAAGACAGTGCAGTTCTACCCCCTAACTATAATATCATAAGACATGACCGTAACACTAAAAAAGGAGGAGGTGTAGCCATACTTTATAAGAATGGATTACAAGTTACCTTGTTAGACTCCAAACCTCCTCTTTGCAACAATGCAGAAATTCTTCTAACTAAGGTTCAGCTTAACAAAAGCAAAGCCATATATCTATCATGCATCTATCTTCCCCCAGGCAATAACATCAACACATTAGAGGCTATCCTCAGCTGGCTCTCAAGTAACTACCCCAAGAAACCATTATACTTGGAGATTTTAACATTAACTGGAACTCCTGTATATCTGAGCAGCCTTCTACTCATATCAACTTATATGGTTTTACCCAAACTATAACATCCCCAACCCGCACCAATAAAACTAACAATAAAACTAACAACAAAACTAGTACCCTTGACTGGATACTCACTAATACCCCCCAACTAAACTATAAAACAGGCACCCTCCCTGAGGACATCAGTGATCACTTGCTTACCTATTTAATCAGAAGAAAAACTGTCATCCTAAACTCTGCCATCTGTAGAACTATTCGCACTACCAAAAATTTTAACCCTGCTCACTTTCAAGCTGAACTAGTCACCTGTGACTGGTCACCCCTGAAATACCTCCCAATAGATAATGCTGTGAAATACTTTAACTCTAAATTTCTAACCATTTTAGACAGCCATGCCCCATTACGCAAAGTTAGAATTAGAACCAAACCGGCACCATGGCTCACCAAAACGACCAAACAAAAAATCCTCCAAAGAAATAAACAATGGGCCAAATGGCACTCAACAAAAAGCTCCTCAGACCACCTGCAATTCAGACAGCTAAGAAATGAAACAGAAAACGCTATATTAGCCGATAAAAGAAACTACTACTACTACCAACTACAACAAACCAACCAAAATAATCCCCAAAAATTCTGGCGAGGTATCAATAACCTCCTACACCCTGTATGCTCAAGTACTCCCTCTCCCTCTGGCTCTGATCAAAACAATCCCATCCAAATAGCAGACTCATTTAATATTTTTTCACTGAAACCATACAATCCCTAGCCAACCAGCTATCCCCTAGCATCCCAGGCTCTTCCACAACCTTTACCAATAATTCTCATCAATTTCATTTTCAGCCAGTGCCCACTTCACTTATCTGTAACCTCATACAGAAACTTAAACCCACTACTCTCTCTGCTGATAAATTACCTGCAGAATACCTGCAAAAAGCTGCTAAAGTCATAGCCTACCCCATATCCATCCTCATTAACAGAACTATTTCTGAAGGATCTATTCCCCTAATCTGGAAAGTCTCTCATATAATTCCCCTGCATAAGGGCGGTAACTCCAAAGAGTTGTCCAATTATAGGCCCATAGCTATTCTATCTCCTTTGGCAAAAATAATGGAGAAATGTATACACATACAACTGTTAACCTACCTACTCGATCACAATTTATTAGCACCCTGTCAACATGGCTTTAGACCATTTCATAGCACCACCTCTGCTCTCTTATCCTTCACTAACCATATTAACAGCAATCGTAATATTGATACTCTATCCTCAGCTGTTTTTATTGATCTGTCCAAAGCATTTGACATGGTGAATCACCACCTCCTTATAGACACACTCAAAAACCTGTCATTGGACAACCATACTATACAGTGGTTCCAATCATACCTACATAACAGGCAACAGGCTGTACTATGGGAAAATACTTTATCTTTCCACGTCCCAGTCACTCTAGGGGTCCCACAAGGATCTATATTAGGCCCATTACTCTTCTCCATCTTTACAAATGACCTTCATTCTGTAATTCCTCAAGCTGACTGTATCCAATACACTGGCGACTCCACACTCATATGCGCTGCTGCTTCTCAATCAGAACTTCAGTCACTAACCCAAATGACCTTTAGTACAGTTGAAAACTGGCTCCTACAAAGACGTCTTATCCTTAACCCCAAAACAAAAATGCTACTATTTACCCCCACCCGCAGAACCTCCCCACTTAACTTTACTATTACTTCAAATGATGGAACTATAATATCTCCGGAACCAACCACCAAACTACTCGGGGTACTAATAGATAACAACTTGTCCTTTGAACCTCACATTAATAACACCATAAAAATAGTAAACAAGAAGCTAGGTTCCCTCTATAGAATAACACCCCTTCTTACACCTCCAGCCAGGGTTACTATTGCTCGCACCCACCTCATCTCTACCTTGCTCTATGCCTCCCCTATCTATACCAAAATATGTAGAAGTAATCTGAGTAAACTTACATCCTCCTACAACAATATTGCCAGATTTGCAGCTGGGTCCTCCTATAGAACTCATCACTGTATCAATCTGAATCAGTTAGGATGGTTAGAGCTGCCAAATTTAATACTTTTCAATCAATTAATAGTAGCCCATAAGATCCTGTATTTACCTCAAAATACACCCATACTTACATCCCTAGTCATCCCCTATAATAACCTCAAGACCTTACGCTCAGCTAATAACCTACTTGTACAAATATCAAAATCCAACAACTTAGCTGGTGACACCTTGTTCTCCAATACAGTAGGTAAAGCCTGGAACATCCTCCCAAGCCAGCTAACCTCAATATCCTCTGTCAGCTTATTTAAAAGCAAGCTTAAACCCTACCTCAAATCACACTGGCTATGCCCCTGTGTTAACCCAGACTAAGTACCTAACTATTAACTAGACTCCCACAATTCCTAGCCTATCATGATCTTGTGTTGTCTCACTAATTTTTAGTGAGCTTAACCTTCCTTAGGATTTTTCTCATGTAAATAAGTATATACAGTGGAATGATCAAACACCTTCATATAGTATCACAACCTATGTGTTAAATAACACTAGAAATCCATCCTTGTTTGCTGTTCTTCTATACTCTATCTATTGATCTCTAGTGTTTTTCTTTCTTAGGTTTTTGTGAGACCTCAGTATCTCTTATCATAAATTACTAGGTGTATCTAATTTTGTAATATGTTATAAAGATTTGTACTACACCATTTCTAATACAAATGTATTAGTCTTATTCATCTATTCTTAGATAAATTTTTCCTTTTTCCTACTGAAATATAAAATATATAATCTTAGGCTTGTACTATAATTGTTAAAACTTATGTACCAAATTATACTGTTATTGTCTTTGTCTTGACCTTTTATGTTGTTGTTGTAATTTGTGGAGCTTTTCTCCCCAGGCCTCCACTGAAAATGGACATATATCCAGCTGGACTAGCCCGGTCAACAAATGTAAAATAAAATGTAAAATAAATAAATAAATAAAATAAATTTAGGAATACTATAAATAGTTAACAATGGATGTCTCTGACTTTGTACAAGAAACCTACAGGGATATTGATTGGGTGAAGAGAACTTATGTTTTTAATTTCAGTGACTACTGTTTTGACCACTTCATTTGTGATATGAAGCATTTCATTCCCTTTTTGGATATGAGAGTATTGCCCATGGAATGTTAAAACTGGTACAAAAATTATCTGGCAGGATATCAACTATCTCCCATGTTGTTGCTCATTGCCAAAACATTACAAAATGTATTTTCTTTTGAAATTTTAATTTCACCTTTTGGTACTAAATTAACTTTTCAGCTTGCTCTGCTTATCTGATGAATCCCATCAGCACCTTGTTTTGTGGGTTAAGACTCTTTCTGAAAGCCAGACAGTACCTTTTCTTTCCATTATAGATTCATAAGTAGTTGCTATGCACTCAGTCCAGGAGACTATTAAGGAACCTAGACAAACTTTCTAATTATCCAAAAGCTCCGTCTGGTTAAGCGACATGCTCAAAGTCACACAGTAGACAAATAAAGGTGGAAACCTTCATACCTTGTACCCGTTGAACAGGAAGCAGTTCTTTAGAGCTTTAGCCCTATGCACTAACTGCTAAACCATAACTTGTTGAGTTTATGGTAACACTGTTAAAGACTTAACTTTAATTTTCCTGTGTATCATCACAGAGGTTATATGAAGCATTCTGTACATTTTCAGTAGTGCATCCCAGTACCTTGTGACAAGGATACTATTTATAGGTTCATAAGTTCATAGAGTGGTACTATCAGCCCTAGGGCCTATACAAACCGAGCCATAATAATTCCCTGGTTATTTCTTCCCACAATATTTATTTCCCTGGACCCCTGTCTAGCAGGACAACTAACATGATTCCCGGGGTAAATTTCCTATCTCCCATCCAATCATCAAGGTTCCTTTTGAAGAGAGCCAAGGAGGCACTCTGCTTGACATGTATGGGCAGTCTATTCCATAGTATGGGGAGTCTCTGGGTCAGGAACCTATCCCTCCAGCATGTTTTGTTCATTGTGATGACAAGATTTAGGTCCCTGGAGTGTGTGGCTCTGATGGATTGGGATTTCTTTAAGTGTAGCATGTCCAACAGCTCTGGGTTTGACATAACCTTGTATATTACGCAGAGATCGCCTCTGAGTAGATGACATGTGACAGAGTATAGATGGAATTTTTTTAGTCGGTTAGCATAGGGCATCTGCTTTAGGCCTGTAATTCTTTTAGTGAGGTGTTTCTGTGTTCTTTCCAGTTGTTGCAGATGTCTTGTGAGGTACATATCAAACAGGGCATTGTACTCTATGATGGGTCTAAAGAGGGATGAGTACAGTGGGACAATGACCTCCTTTTTTCTGGATGAAAAGCCCTTAGTGATGAGGTGTGCCACATAGAAGGATTTCCTGACTGTTGTGGTGATGTGGTTATCAAAGGTGAGACCACTGTTCACCTGTGTTCCTAAGTCTCTTATCACACATTTAGTGTTTAGTGCACTGCCACCTATGTGGTAATTCACGGCTACATGTTTTTTTCCCAAAGGGGATAACTATACACTTCTTGGCATTGAGCTTGAGCCCATGGCTCTGGCACCAAGCATCTGTTTCTGTAAGGCTCTTTTGTAGAATATCCACATCATTTTGGTATTCAGTAATGGCTCCCAGTTTGCAGTCATCTGCGATCTTTGTTAGCCAGAGTCCCTTAGTGTTGGCCTGTACTTAAGAGATGTAAATGCCAAACAAGAGCCGTTCCAGGACTGAACCCTGAGGTACTCCACTTGTCACTTGTCTGGAGCTAGATGTGGAGTTGGCTACTTTTACAGTGTGGGTTCTGTCAGTAAGTCAGCTGGCAACCCATCAAGTGATGTAGGGATTTATGCCCAGTTTAGTACGTTTATCTATGATTCCAGAGTGGGGGATTTTGTCAAAGGCCTTGGTGAGGTCCAGATAGGCTGTGTACCCTCGTCCACGTCTCTGGAGAATGATTCAAAGAAGTCAATCAGGTTCAGGCCACATGATCGGCCCTTTACGAACCCAAACTGGGTGGAGTCCAGTGTTTGAAGGTTCCCAATGTCTTTGTTTATAAGTTCCATGATAATACGTTCCATGGCCTTGCAGATCAGACTCGTCAGATTGATGTGACAGTAGCTCCCAGGATCCAGGGTTCTATTTAGGATGGCACGATTCATGCACGAGTGGATGTGCTCATACAGTGCTTTAGTGTAGGATTCAGCAGTGGAACTTTCAGTTCCCATCTGCATGAGTGTCATGAAGTTTGTCACTTCTGACTTGAGTAGCATGAAGTTGGCCTTGGAGAAGTTTTTTACGGATGTTTCCTTACTGGGGGGTGGGGGTGGGATGTGGATGTCAAAGGTGATTAGCTTATGGTCAGACCTAACCAATGAAGTGGTGACCACTGGTGTGAAGAATCAGTTTCCCATGTTGGTAATGACCAGGTCCAGGATATTGAAGCCCTGGTGGGACCATGGATTAGTTGATCCAGGGCATTGGAATTTATGAATTCCAAGAACCGTTGGGCAAAGGTGTTGGTACATGAGTAGTTTTCCCAGTTAATGGCAGGGTAGTTGAAATCACCCAGTATTAGGGTGTTTGGTTGTATCTTAATATTTTCCAGTATGTTTAGAAAGGTGTAGTGAAAATTTTGGGGCATGGTGGGGGATCTGTAGCAAGCTACAATTTGGATTGCAGTCTTACCTAGTGTTAGTTGCACCTGGAGAATTTTGGATGCATTGTGTTGGGCAACTAGCCTGGAGGTGTGAATATCCTTGGTGAATATGGACACTCCTCCACCTTTAGTGTTTCGGTCCTGGTATGGTGGCCGAAAAGTGTGGTAAGAGTTGTAGCCTGGTATTGCAGGGGTGCTCTCTGGAGCCTTGAACCAGGTTTCAGTTACTGCACAGATATCGATGTTCTCCATTTTTAGGTGTGCCTCGAGAGAGTGCATTTTGAGGTTTAGACTTCTAGCATTGAGTAGCATTACCTTCAGATTTTGCATACTTGTACCTGTTACAGTGGTGGTTTTGTCCTTTGAGCTTTGCCTAAAAAAGGCACTATAGGGGTGGCAAGAGCCTTAGCCAGTAACCTGAATCCCAGGGGCAACAGGTACAGACCATCTCTGGCAAGGCATTGTGGTTTGTCTATCATGTCGTCCCAGGCAGACAGATACTGGATCCCCTTTGAATGACACCAGAAGCTTAGCCAATTGTTGAAGTCAATCATTTTGTCCTTATACTGTGGTATCATTCTGGGCGAAGGCAGGATTCTACTCAGGGCTAGGGTCATATCTGCCTGGACCACATGATCCAAGAGCTCTTCCATGTCTCTTTTCATGTAGTCCAGGGAGGCACGTCTCAAGTCATTCATTCCAACATGGACAATGACAGAGTTGTATTTGTACTTGTTGGACTGACTTGAGTGCATGCATTATGTGGCGGATCCTGGCACTTGACAGGCAGCTGACTGTAATTGTCTCCTTGTTCATCCTGGTGAGTGGGACATCAGTGTGCCTGACTATAGAGTCACCTATGACTAAAGGGTTGGGTACATTGTCTTGCCTTCAGGGCTATTATTGGGTGGCACACTGGTGTTGTGAGCTATGTGATACTTTGGTTGTGATTGGTGTTTTTTTGCGCTTCAATTTCAGAGGTCCTTGTTGCCTGGGCAAGTTAATGTTAAGGGCCTCTGCATATGTGGGTTTAGTGTTGCTATGTGTGGGTGATGGTGGTGAGGATTTTGAAGGGCTATGTGTTGCTTAAGGTGTAGTGTGGGTGGTAAACATCTCCTCTTGATTGTCTAGCACAATCTTGGCTGGAGACAGCTTTGCTTCCAGTTTGGCTATGTAAGTGCATCTCTCACAGGTTGTAGTGTTGGGTGGTAGGAGGAGAGGGTTGTCTGTGTACATGAGGTAATTGCTGCATTGCCCCAGTATGCCCAGATTCACCAGGTGGACAGGAGAAATCACCGGAAGCTGACCCTTGGACATGCTTGGTTAGGTGCTTTATTTATTTATTTTTTTGTAAAGTACAAGAGCTGTTTTCCCATACCTGGGCAAGGTCCTCTGCAATTATAGGCTGTTTAGTGTCTACGATTAATTTCTCCTTATTAACAAGGAGAGTTGAGAGCAGAGTAACTCAAATTTGTAAAATCTAACATGACAACTTTATTTTTCACAGTGCAATTTATACAGTATATGCAAAATATATGTCTATGGCTTTATTTAGGTTGCATTTGTTTTTAATTTGAAAATACTAGTATTGTGGTCAGAGTTTACCAGGGAGGAAGGAACTTCAGGAAGGAGGCATGAAGACCTAAGATTTGTCGGCACCATGTCAAGGATTGCGCTATTCCTGTTGATGTTGTTACTTATCTGCTTCCAGTTGTCACCAAACAAAGTCAATTATAAGATTGTCATTCTTAAAATTAGAACAATAATCCAGTAAAAATAGTTTCAGAGCAGGAGAATGCTCCTATTAGAACTATTTTGTCACCAAAAAAAATTATGTGTTTTAAAAAATTTGTTATGATCACTTGCCATGTGAAGGATCCAACAGCATTCAACAGCAATATAAACTGCTATTAAATGGAACTGTGTGCTTCCATGTGAGTGACTGATGGTCATGTGTTTAGTTTTAACTGCTTGATCACATTTCTTCAAATGTGAGCAACCTTACAAGATGTCTCATTGTAATGCAGGGACAGCAGCATCAGTGTTTGTGCAAAACTGCTGTGTACTACACTGAAGATTTTCTCCTTTACCCACTGCTGCAAATGGAGGTATAGGGGTGCAAATTGAGGTATAGGGGTGCAAATGTTGACTACCATGCAAAAAATATACTTTTTGACTACTCCAGTGACACTTTAGATGACCTGTGCTCTTATAGGTTCATAGGTGTTTACTAGGCTAACAACCACAAGTGCTTTTTTAACCATAACCATGCATCCCAAATCTTTGTCAAGTTCTGGTACCCCTGATAAGTATAATCAAGGGCCTGGGAGATGAAACATTTACACTTCATCTACTATACTATTGTCACACCCCCACCCATACCAGCTCAATACAAATCCCTCCATTAATGCTGACCAAGTTTCAAATGCCCTCTCCAAAACAAAAAAATAAAACCTCCATGGAGCTAGACAATATACCTAGCTGCTTAATGGTAAGTTTAAAAGCATCACATAAAGCATCACCTACCCAAAATTCTAAACATCTTCACACAGAGTCTTTCCACAGGGTATGTAGATAAAGAACAGTAAAACTCCACCATCTTTCTCACCCATAAAGCTGTCCACTCACCTGACTCAGGTAACTAGAGGCCTGTTAGTCTCACTAGCCTTATCTGTAAAGCCAAAAAATATATCACTTTAGAAAAACAAGGCTTCCACCCATTCTTATTAGGACTTTCCAGGAAAAAACAAATGTAGTTAAATAAATACATAAATATATAAACTAATCAGTAATGGCATATGAGACTTGGTGACTCTGGATCCTTTGTAGTTTGGCTTTGTCAAAGGATATTATGCATTCTTAATCCTGTTTGTTTCAAAACGTCAACAAAGCCCTAGATGAAGGATTCCCATCAACACAGCCACTCTGAACTAAGAAAAAACATTTGATATTATTCCCCACTCTGGCCTAAGCTAAACCATTTGATATTATTTACAACTCTGGCCTGATTCAAATTACCTGACATTATTCCCCACTCTGGCTTAAGTCAAAACTTTTAATATAATTTCCCACTCTGGCAACATAAATAAGTTAATAACCAAAAAACAAGCCAGCCAACTGCCAAAGGTTACTCGCATACAGCAGTAAACAGAGAAAAACAACAAATATGAGCTAACCAACACAGTGCAAGAGCTAATAAAAATAACCTTACCCCTACCTATGAGATGGGATCCTCCATCCAGGAGAGGGCGATCAATATCATGAGGCAACAGGAAAAGGAAAGCCTCATTCGAAGATCATTCCACGACAAGACACAAACTGTACACGATGCGACCAAGGAAGGATTAGTTTACAATCTGTCCGACTGTTTTGACTCCTATCCACTTAGCGGTGCTGAATAAAGGTTTGAATTTTATTCCAGCTTGTAAATCAGATGTAACGGACATCATCTTAGACATTAGGCTATTTGATCGTAGAGTCATGTTACAAACTGTATTTGATGAAGGTAATTCTTCTTTTTTGAATAACAAACTTCGTAAATCTAATGTGTATTGCTCGCCACTAGCTGCTCCATTAGAAGCCTTTGTTAAACTTTGTGAAAAAGATGTTTTCAATCTTTCCAAAACATCAAGACAATATTTTAGTAATTTAACTCATGATGAAACGCAAGCTTTAGAACAGCTACAAGGTGAACCTTTTATCGGTATTAGACCAGCAGACAAAGGAGGAGCAGTGGTTGTTTTGAATAGAGCTAATTACGTGGCTATTATGAAGACCATGCTAGATGATTCCATCACATATAGTAAAATGTCAGTGAGAGGTGTAGACAGATGTATTAATATGTGAGAAATTATTTATATGATTTGTTTATGTGTCGTTTGATTGACAAATATACTTATGACTTTTTTACTGTTGAAAATCCTCTCATCCTGGAGATACATAGACTACCCAAAATTCATAAGGACTTGCTTAACCCACCATTGCGTCTTATTGTTTCGGGATGTGGGTGGGTTACTGAACCGCTCTCAATGTTTGTGGAGACAAAACTTAAACAAGTGTTGCACAATGCTCCATCTGTCTTAAAAGATACTGAACATTCTCTACCTAACTTGTATACAGTAGTATCAGATCTTTTTTTGCATGATGTTTTGTTAGTAATGCTAGATGTTAAGACATTATTTACAGTCATCCCCAACCAGGCTGGCATAGATGCCATCAGATTGTTTTTATCTCACAATGGTAGTTTTACACATGGTATGGTGACAGTCATTTGTACGTTATTGGACTTTATTTTATGTAACAATGTGTTTTTGTATGAGAATCAGTACTATTTGCAACAAATGGGGTAGCCATGGGTACTCCTTGCGCCAACACCTATGCCAATTTGGTGTTGGCCCAGTGGGAGGACGAACATGTTTATAACAACAATCCCTATAGACACTTTGTTAAACATTATGTGAGGCTTGTAGATGATGTTTTTCTTTTATGGGGGGCAGTACGGAGGAGTTGCAGAATTTTATAGGATATCTTGACAATACCTCTGATTTTCTCAGGTTCATTATGTAACAATGTGTTTTTGTATGAGAATCAGTACTATTTGCAACAAATGGGGGTAGCCATGGGTACTCCTTGCGCCAACACCTATGCCAATTTGGTGTTGGCCCAGTGGGAGGACGAACATGTTTATAACAACAATCCCTATAGACACTTTGTTAAACATTATGTGAGGCTTGTAGATGATGTTTTTCTTTTATGGGGGGGCAGTACGGAGGAGTTGCAGAATTTTATAGGATATCTTGACAATACCTCTGATTTTCTCAGGTTCACTGGATCTTCTTCTCAGCTATCCATTGATTTCTTAGATGTTACCACTTTTAAGAATTATAATGGATCATTAGAAACACAAATGTACAGGAAACCCTGTTGGAGGAATGGGTTGATGCATCATTCCAGTATGCATCCCCCCCATGTTTTCTCTAATATACTTAAGGGTCAGTCATTGAGAGTATCTAGGCTTTCTACTGATGATCATACTTTTGAAGAAACTATGTATACAGTCAGTGAGAGCTTTGCTGAAAGGGGTTATCCTCAGAGGCTGATGGTGGATACTAGTGGGGGGGGCTGTACAAAGTAGGCATGCCAGGGGTACCCCCTATTTTTCATCTTTTCAGCACACCACCAGTCGCATTTGTAATGATAAAACAATAAAATTCCCAAGAATATTTTTTAAATATTCTAGTAATGTTCAACAATTTTGTAGTATTATTAGAAAGAATTAGCCTATTCTTCTGGCAGACAGTAAAGTGGGGCAGATAGTGGGAGAGCAACCATCCTTTACATTTAGGAATAATATGTCCATTAAAAGACTCATATGCTATGGACCAAGACACCAGGTACCTTTGGCACCAGGAAAGAAAGGGACATCTCCCTGCTACAGTTGCAAAGCTTGTTTTTCCATCTCTCCAGATTTATGTTTTATACATCCAGTAACTGGGCATGTTTTTTCTCCAAGGTTTGTAGCCACTTGCAGGAGTATGAATCTGGTCTACTTAGCTACCTGTTGCTCTTGCAACAGTTTATATGTGGGTAAAACCACAAAACAGTTGAGGGAACGGATATTTGAACACTTGGGGAGTATATGCAATAAAATGTTGACAAATGCCTTAGCTAATCATTCCTTGCAATGTCAAGGGCATACTTGTTTTAATTTTAAGGTTCTAAAATTGCTATAGCCTAGTGCTAGGAAGGGTGATTTTCGCAATCATATTGAAATGTGTGAGCTTAAGTGGATCATCTCTTTACAAGCCTATAGACAACCAGGACTCAACAGTGGAGTCTCCCTTAAGCCTGCACCTTTGAGTAAGAGATGATTGCTTACAGGTTATAAGTATGTTAATAGTTGTTAATAATCTAATGTGATTGGCTCATTCTTATTATGACTTGTCTTAAGTTTGTGAATTCTTAACACAGTTTTTATGTTGGTCGAAAGAAGCAGTAACCCGCGAAAGCGCTAACCTTTCTAAATAAATTTGGCTGCCTTTATTTTTATCTGCACCTGTATTTCGGCTGGTTATTTTTATTAGCTCTTGCACTGTGTTGGTTGCCTCATATTTGTTGTTTTTCTATGTTAACATAAATAAGTTAACCCAACTAAACATCATCCCCTTTGTAGTTCACTTGATTGGTGACTGGCTATGAAACTGGACACACTTGATCAGAATAAATGGCAGCATCTCCAGAAGGCAAATTTAGCTTTCCTCAAGGTTCTGTCTTAGGCTTTCTCCTCTTGGGGGATCCCTTCTATTTAAGGATGGGAAAATGCTAACAGCCTTTGGATAACTGTACATGCAAACTAGGAGTTATCTCAAATGCCCCCTTAGACTCTCTTGTTCCCCAACAAGGCCTTGATCACACTTCTAAGTGGTGCTCTGCTGATTGTCTCGCCCCAAATTTAATACATTTTATATAGTTACCTTGGGTACAATCGGTGATCCTGCACAGTAGAACATAAATGAAGTTCACCTTAAGTTATTATTGACTACTGACAGTCATTTAATTAACTGTCACATTCCTGACTACCAGTTATCTGCATTGCAACTGCCTATATATGTAAATCAGAAGAAAAATTAAATGTGAGAATTTTTTTAGATGAACAAGAAAACTTTGTTGCATTTCTTGTTCAGCTGAAGATATTTTGCATATTTAATGCACTTAATAATGACACCAAATAATGCAAATTTAGTACTGTGTTTAAATTGCAGACAAACAAAAGTGTTGTGTGTGGTATGCCTTTCAAGTGTCATTGGCTTGAACAGGACAAAGCAGCATACACAACTAGTGTTACAGGCATGATTAATACTAAATTATGATCTGTGCTGTTGATATTCACAAATTATGACTGATAATGTGATCTGGAATATAGGAATTACACAGACAACAAGCTGTTTTTAAATCAACATATCTTCAAAATTGTCAAAGCATCCTTCTAACTCTCTTATATTCTCATGTCATCTATTGTGGGTTCTTGTCCAGATCTCAATTTATCTAAAAATCATTAATTTGCCCTGTCATAGAACACAATACTCCACTGGCATTTATAACTTTAAACAACTCTCCCACCTAGAAAGACCCCAGAGTTTTATAGCAAAAAGGAATCTAAGGTTTACATAACCACTCTTATTTAGAAGACTTCAGTTGCCTATAGACTCCTACAAGATGATCTGTGCTTTGCCGTCTGATTTATGTAAAACCTGCAGTCTATGATCACCTTTCCTCAAAATGAAAAACTCCTCAATTAATATTCATTCCAAAGGCCTACTTCTATCACAAAACAGCATCATGTTCTGATTCATAGATAAATTCATTACCCAGCACTTCCAACACCTCAGGAACAAGCTTCTTTTACAAATTAGATAGTGCAAGATCCTAGCAACATTGAAACTACAATTATTTTAATGGATGGAATCTTGTAAATCCATCCCAGAAGTCACTGGTTACAAAATTCAGTTACGCCAGACTAAGCATAACCACATCTTAATCATCACTATACCTTCTCTGCTTTGCTTTTTCACCATTTGTTCAACTTATCCCTATTTGCCTTCCTTCTAGTATAATCCAAGCTGAAAATGTTCTGTCTATGTTCTCCCAAATTACATCTACTTCCTACCATATTCTATTAAACTGTTAGCTCACATTCAAAGGGTTCTTCTTCTATGGCATTGCTGAGCAAGCCCCCACTGGCCGACATACTACGTGCTATAATCCTGCAAACCTACTTGTGTGGTATTGTATAATACCCTCAGTAATTTAACTGTTATCTGAATACCCTAACCTGCAGCCACCTTAGTTATCATTTGGTGATAAATGGTCACAGCTTGCCTGTAATGCATTTAATATTATTTATTTATTGACATTTGTCTACCAGGAAAGTCCAACTGGGTGAAGAGTACCCATTTTCAACAGATGCCAAGAAAGGAAAGCACCAAATACATAAAAAAAACCATGATGACATCATGACAGTGATATAATAACTTACAATATGTATTAGCAGTTATGAATATTTATTTATGGTGCCTATTTTCATAACTGGATCTGTTAAATGAATTTGTTTTGACAATTAATTCTAGTATGCCCCTTCTCTGAGAAGTGATCAGAGAGATTTGTGAGCATACTTGATTACCGGAGTTCATTAAAGAACTAACTAAATACATGCTAAAGGAACAACAGGTGCAACTTTTTTGATTATCTGCTGTAGGACACATAACAGATGGGGCGACTAACATGAACATGAGGAAGGAAAGTAAGAAAATTTTCACATGCTCTTTTGTTACTTGAAAAGTACTTTTATATCTAATGAAATGAGGTGTATATCCTATTTTATGAGAATATTTACTTAGCATTTGGAGTGAGGGTATGGGTTAAAAAACTAAACAGCTGGATGCTTCTTACCAGTATAATATGAAATACATTCTCACATTTGCCACTTTGATGTTACATGCTGGACAGCTGCATATATCCAGAGGGCTTAACTTATTAACAAATGTATTAAAACAAATCAGAAATTGAAGTGCTTGGAAAATAACAGCTGGGTCCTAGTAGAGAGCATTGCATTAGGGTATGCTAAAGATGAGAACATATTCATATTAAGTGTTATAAAACACTTAATTCTGTGTAGAACTATGAAACATGTCTGATACAAAAAAATAATTTTCAAAGGGTCACTCAGAAACCACCCTGCACGCCAAGTTCCAGAGGGCCGTGTCCCACCCCTCTCAGCTTATATAGTTTTACTCCAAGTTCACACCACTTCAGAAGAAAAATAACATTTCAGTTTTTTTTTCATACCTACATTTAACTAAGAATGTTGTAGTAGTGTATGCTTTGGAATTATGACTTAACACTATATAGCTGCATACTACTAATGTACTATGAGTATGTAGTATTGGAAGTGTTATTCAGAGACTCTGTTTTGCACTGTGGTGGTGGTGTTGCGGTAGCGTTATCGCATCACAGTAAGGTGTTGTCCTGTTCGATTCTCAGCTAGAGCGTCTTCTGTGTGGAGACGTGCGTGAGTGGGCGTACCTTCGTTGAAGGTTGTGCATCAGGGCCGACAACTCGGCACATAAAAATCTACTGCCAATCATTAGCGGACCAGAGTTCTGCTGTGGCGACCCCTAACTGGGAAAAGCCGAAAGACACAACAACATTCAGAGACTCTGTTTCCATAGGCAATATAACTGGTATTGCAACATGGCATGCTCCTTCCTTTATACAGAAAGCTGTCTATAGATTGTTTTCTGTATAGATTAAAGGTCTGAATATTCCTCTGGCTAGTAATGGGCTTGCTTAGTTTTGGAAGTATAATGCACACAATTTTAAAATTATTTATGAAAGTAGCTTAAGTAGGCTATGTTTTAGTGCTTAAGAAATTACCCTAATGTGGTTGTGCAGTAATTTTATTAGTTGTCCTGTGGCCTTGCCTTAATGTTTATATTCTTTGTAATAAATACTCCAAGCTCAACAGCATTAACTGTTTGAGCACAATAATGCGGGTACACAAGGATAGTTCATGGCTCTATTCAGGTACAGTTTGGGAGTGTTCTGTATAGAAATAAAAATACAGCAGCAAGAAGAAAAGGCCACGCAGGGACAATGAACAAGACCAGATAGAAAGTGAATGCACTGCACATTCAACATGCATTCATGATTTAAAAATAAAAGCAAGAAAAATGATCAGGAAATTAATGGGGGAAAGCATATCTATTTGTCTCAATCATAGATCTTAATTGTCCGGCTTTTTGCAGAATGTCCAGATTTTTGCCTCATATTTTTGGTCTTTTCCTCTTAAAATTTGTGGTTTTCTGGAAAATCACCCAGAACTGAAGTCACTAAATAATAACAAAACATTTCAGTTTTAAACTTCATATCTTCAGAAAACGAATGTTAACACAAATCCTGTTAATCTAGCAACTTTCTAAATTTATAAGATCAACATTTAAAATCTGTCCCTATTTTTGGGTCTTTGTCCCCCATCATTTTAGACTTTGTCTAGATTTCTTATGCTAAGAGGTTTCATATGTATGGTGTGTGTGCGTGTGTATGTGTGTGTGTGTGTGTGTGTGTGTGTGTGTGTGTGTGTGTGTGTATATATATATATATATATATATATATATATATATATATATGGGTCTACTACCGGAGATCAAAATTACACTATTTCGAAATCCAGTAGTAGATGCCCACTAACACGCGAAAGTGCACTTCACCGAATGTGTACTTTCACAAACACCACTTGAGTGAATGGTTATGGACCTTGGGGTTAGGGCTTGGGTTAAAGATAGTGGATAACTAGTAGGGCTATCCACTATCCTTAACCCAAGCCCTAACCCTAAGGTCCATGACAACAGCACCACAGTGGAGGAAATTGTATGCCCTCCACAGTGCAGTAGTCACGGACCTATGTCCTCCACTGTGGTGTGGTAGTCACGGACCTTAGGGTTAGGGCTTGGGTTAAGTATAGTGGATACCTAGTAGGGCTATCCACTATCCTTAACCCAAGCCCTAACCCTAAGGTCCGTGACTACCGTACCACAGTGGAGGACATTCCCGTTTGTTCTAGTGGTTTTCGCAAAAGTGCACTTTCGGTGAAGTGCACTTTCACGTTAGTGGGCATCTACTACCGGATTTCGAAATAGTGTAATTTTGATCTCCGATAGTAGACCCATATATATATATATATATATATATATATATATATATAGGTTTACTATGGTATGGTCAAACTGGACCCCATCGAATGATGGGATCGTTGACCCACATACGTGAAAGCATCAATGTCGAATTCTGACATTGTCGAAATATGACTCGTCTTTGACCTCGAAACGGGCTTTAACATGGGTCGAGATAGGGGCGAGATTTGTACTTCGACAATGTCAGGTTCGACATTGTCGATGTTCAGCCTCTGGACTTTGACCTTACCATAGTAAACCTATACATATATATATATATATATATATATATATTTATAAAACAGACAATGAACATTAAAAAAAAAAAACAGATTGTTACTTGTGTATCATATCATTCTATTACATGGCAGAATATTGGTATGGGCTACCCAGGCCTCACAATCTGTTCTCCCTCACAAACTTCAAATTCAGTAAAATGCTACCATTTTGGAATGATGATTAGCAGGGGGAAACTATCAAACAAAGAATACTCCAAAAATAAAAAAAAAAAACAAATCAACAAATTAATGAAAAAAGTAGATGCAGCATAACAATGGTGTTAGTGACAGAAATAGTTATGATTGTAAATCTAGACTTGATACTGAGCTAGCCAGTGACAACTCTATGAGAAATTAACGATAGTCAAACTCTTAAACCCAGAATGTTCCAGTAACCTGCAAAAATTCTTACATTAAGTATTACATTTACCCATATGTTACCTAATGCAAGAATGCTAATTATATTTCCATTTTTAGGTTATATGAAAGCAATTCTAGAAAATAAAGCATTAAAAAGAGCAGTTCATTTAACAAATTAATTTTTCTTTGCAGCTATGACAGATTATGGACTTTTGCTATGTAAGGAGACCTAGTTGTACCTAATTCTGTATACTAAATGTGATTTAGGAAAAGTTATGCACTGTGTGCTACTGCTGTTATGAACATACTGCTATCATACATTATTAAAGTTTGTATAGTTATTAATGTTTTCCATGTGTTTATTAAAAAAGTTTGACTGGGCAAAGTCCCTTTCACGTGGCAGGCAGGAAGAAAAGATCTGCATGCAAATATTGCAGAAGCTTTTTTACAAGTAATATCAACAAATTTACAGTACTAAAAAGCTCAACGTGCAGACATTGAACACATTTTTAGAAGTAATATCAACAAATTGAGTAGTTAAACAGTTTTCAGAATTCATATCTAGTGTTATAAGTATGAAGTGATCTGACTGTGTAATAATGAAAAAAAAATAACAACTTAGCAATACCCATACTCTGTATGTCTAATTCTCTTTACAGTGTAATATTTTAAAAATAGGTAAGACAAGATTTACAAAAGACAACTGCATTGTAGAATGTATTTGGTATTACAGGAATATTTCCATAAAACCATATGTCATACAATTTATCTGAGAGTATATAACAATATAGGTTATGAAGGTAGTGGCACAGAGATCATAAATTGCTGTTTGGATGTACTGTGTACACTGGTTTGCCACGTCTGCGTTTAACAAGGTTTTAAAGAATGTGTATAGGCGACATTTTGTCTTAAGGATAGTAGTACTGTATTTCAAAATATAGCTATGAGTATAGCAGAAAGGGAGTCCCTCTTGGTTGGTATTGGATTTCTGTGTCAGCACTGAATGTTGATTTCAAGATCTTATTGGCCTTTTAGTTGCATAGCACTGTAGAAATGTACTACTTGCTGGACAACTTTCAGACTTAATAAGGAATTGTATGGGCCACTTTAAGAATAAGAATATTAAGAAGTCACAGCTAGTTTATATCTGAATGCTACTCAGTGGCAAGTTTAGCTGATAATGTTTGCTGTTTAGCCTTTACAAAATGGAATAAGTGTAACAATAATAATCTGTATGCCATAGATATTCTAAAGTTAACATGAATGAAGTTCATGGTACATTACTGATGAGAACTGAAACAGAGGCCAACATAAAATTGGACGGCGCAGTTGTGCAGCGGTAGTGTTATCGCCTTACAGCAAGAGGTTCTCCAGTTTGATTCTCGGTTGGAGTGCCTTCTGTGTAAAGTCTGCATGTCCTTCCTGCATTCACGTGGGTATTCTCTGGGTACTCCTTTTTCCTCCCATGTTACAAAGACATGCATCTGGAGCATTTCTCCCTGGGTATCCACTGAAAATTGGCTTTGTTCCAAGTTGGACTTTCCCGGTAAACAAATGTTAAATAAAAGAAATAAATAAATAAAAGAAGAGAGTATTGTGGCATAATAAAGTATTGCCCCAGTGCCTCACTGAAAGCTCTTCACTTCCCCCCTGCCCCCCCCAAAAAGAACAAGCATTAACAATTTACTATAATGAAAACAAATCTGAAAAAGTCATCTGGCAGGCTATA
This sequence comes from Protopterus annectens, assembly GCF_019279795.1. Lineage (NCBI taxonomy): Eukaryota > Metazoa > Chordata > Ceratodontiformes > Protopteridae > Protopterus > Protopterus annectens. Next base: position 1,880,917,463 of record NC_056726.1, read on the forward strand.
TTAGTGGTCAGGACATTCATAAGATGAGATCCAAAAACCAAGTATCTGTCTGTGGTTGCAAAGTAAGTGAAAACTTACTATGATCCTACAAGTCTATTCTCTCATAGTTCTGTGCTAGCTCATCTTTGTTTAGATTGAGAGGGCAGTTCAGCCACTGACCAAAGATGAATCAGGAATAAAATCTGAGAAGTGAACATGCATGGATTATGCATGAATCAAATGATATGGGTTTTCTCAGAGTCCTATAAGTGACTCTTCTTTTTACTATGGTAATTCCAATATTTGTTCAACAGAAAAGGTTCTGAAAAAAATGTTGCAGTTATAATATAATGACTTTTTTGAACAGGTATGATTTTCTGTGTTGTCAAGTTGTCCATCCAATAGAAAGCTTGAATCTGTTTTATTTTGCATTATTTTATTATATGGCCATATAATAACATAGCCTCTCCAAGCCCCACTTGCAAATCATCCTAGACATCCATTATGTGTTCCTTTTGTGTACGTCCATTTAGTCATCATCTCATATATTGTGAAATATACAGGTTTTCTCTTCTTTCATGTCTATATATATGACAATGGATAAATAGATACAGTAACAAAGTAAGTTAATTTACTTTGAACAACACCCTTATAGATTCATAGGTTCATCTTGGAGAAGGTAGAATGCTGCTCAATGCAAGTCTGTTACCTACCTTAGACAAGAAGAATTCAAGAAGAGTGCAGCTTTTTAGGGGCATTTCTTTCTTTCTTGGATTTTGAGGTGGTTTCAGAAGGGGGTGGTTTGGAGAAGTTGTTGAATATCTAACCCAGTACTGATGGCCAGAGAAAGCATCACTCCATCACTCATATAAGAAATAGATGGAAACCATCCCAAGATTGATGTGCATGCGCATATCACCGGGCAATGTGTGAGCACTGCATAAGGTGAAAATATTCCTTGGCCCCTGCGTTTATCATTGTAAGCGATTGCCACCCAGCAGCTACTCATTTTCAACGTCTGTGATCGTTATCTTCAGTAGGGTAACTTCCCAGTGTAACTTATCCAGCAAATGAGACAAAATGAAAGTATTCATGGCGGGTATTGTATGAAAGGTAAAGGATAGCGCGAATATCAGATGGCTTGATGGGCAGTGGGAATTATACAAAGTAGTATCAAAATGATTGTATGAATACTTTAATAATAAACATTACCAATGGTACATTTGTGGTCAGAGAAAAGCTTGCTTTAATAATAAACATTACCAATGGTACATTTGTAGTCAGCGAAAAGCTAGCATACACTTAAAAACCTGTATTGGTGAATTACTCCATGTTAGAAAATAGTAACAGAAAGGAGTGTTGATAAAATAAAAGATAATGTAATTTCTCATTGGGTGCTCCTCCCCTGACAATGTATGAAAATTAAGCAAAATAATGCATCATTTTTAAAGCAGACAACATTAATTTTTGTATCAGTACATGGTCACAGCAGTATCAATTTAAGTGAACAATTCATTTTTATTAAATATGCTTACCATCCTGCAATTAGAGAAAGAAGTGTGGAAAGAAAGTGTCATCTCTTTCAGCCATAGGCATACCTTGGAATTATACAACTGGGACGTACAGTATATATTTGTCATTGCTTAATTAGTAATTTCCCACTGTATTAAAATATTAGCTGTGCCTTCAGAAAAAGTTTAAGCCAGCCTCACTTGGATTATATTGACTTGTAGAATCACTATTACCCCAAACATGAAAGAAGCCACACTTCTATAGTGAGTTCTAATGAATACCCAGCAGTCAGATATATGCTTCCTTAAACAATGAGTAAATCAAACTAATGCCATGTTTTTTTTTAACTTAGCCTCTCAATCAAGCTATTTAAAATCAGATTTGTCTTCAAAAAGATGAAATTACCAAAAAAAAAATCAAAATATAAGCAAAATTGACATCACAAAGTCACCACTAGAGTCAAGAAAAGAACACTTTAATAAGCAAGTGAAATGGGAGTGCTGTGTAATTTTTTTTTAAATATGCTTGCTGTTTAATGGTAACAGAAAATGTGATACACTTTATAATCAAAAATGAATGCATTCAAAATATACATTTTATTGTTCTAATGGTCCATTGTACGAAACTGCAATTTGTCAATCACGAATGAGTTGCAACTCTTTGATTGGCGCTTGTTAGACAAAATCATTGCCAGGCTGTGATCATTTGGTTCACAATTTATCAGAGGGGAAGTGAGATTTAATACATGGTAATGCAAGTCACAAATGATTATAATTTACTGTGGATTAAAATTGCCCTTAACGTATAAACCACCCCTGATCCTCAACAATGAAAGACAGAAAAGAGTGACAAAAGCAGTATGTATGAGAGGTATTTAAAAAAAATCTTAGCAACTAAGGAAATTATAATATTCTCAAAGTAACGAAAAGCCGATTAACTTATTTGTTGTTCCCAGCATTCACTGCTCCTAACACACGCATATGTAACTTATACCAGCAAATACGTATATTCGAAGGGACCCAAAATTAAAACGAAGGATGTGAAGTTGTCCTATCTCTCCATCTCACTCCCTATCCCATGATGCTGTAGGGCATTCCCCAGATCTTGTTTGGTGCTGATATGGTTCGAGCGTCTGATTCTAGCTCTGGCTAAGTGAAACTATTTTTTTCTTCAATTTTAGTTTAATTGTTGTTGTTGTTTGCATATTTGGTATAGTTTTAATAGTCATCCTTCATTAACACCCCCTTCGATGGTTCGTCACTTTTCAGGCCTAAAATCAAAGAAACACTGACCAGGTGTGAACAGGAAGGAAAGACTCTCTCTGCCATAGGAGTCCATTTTTCCAGTCCTTCTAGACCCTATCCCAAGGATCAAAGGGGAGGAAAAATGTGGTTTTGAAAATCCCAGACAGCTTTTCAAGACACACATGGTGAACCCGCCTCCAGACGCAGAGGGGGAGGGAATAATGGAAGACGCCGACCATGCAGCAGGGGGAGGGGTCCACAAAATCAGGGCAACCGAGAATCTTTCTTTGGTAAGCCCTTTCAGCGTTCCTGAAAGGAGGCCCGTCTGTCCCTCTCGGGAGGCAGTCAAGGGTCGCTTATCTTTGTACCAAGACGCCTGGCTAAAAATAACAAAAGACAAGTAGGTACAAAGGATCATATCCAGAGGTTACTCTATACCTTTTTCCTTCCTACCCCCACTAATGAAAAGGATTCCAGATGTTCCACCAAGTCACAGGAACCAAGCAACCATAGAAATTCAAAGGTTGGTAGAAAAAAAGAGTCATCCAATGGTCCCTGCAAACCATATAGGATCCGGAACTTACTTAAGGTTCTTTTTAGTACCAAAGAAGACAGGGGACTGGAGACCCATACCAGATCTCAGCAGATTAAATAAATTTATAAAAAAGACAAAGTTCTGGATGGTCACACTGCAGTCGATATTCCCTTTTTTGGGAAAAGACAACTGAATGTGCTCCATAGACTTCCAGGATGTGTACTACCACATAAAAATGGACAGGCCATCCAGGAGTTACCTGTGCTTTTGGCTGGGAGCCACTCATTATCAATTCTGAGCCCTGCCCTTTGGTCTCACTACAGCCCCCAGGGTGTTCACCAAATGCATGGCAGTGGTTATGGCTCACCTGAGGCATTCAGAATTCCGGGTGTTTCCATATCTAGACGACTGGCTCCTAACCTCCACCACCAAGCATCTACTTTCACAGCAAGAGACACCACTTTGAATGCATGTACTCAGTTGGAAATTTCAATAAACTACGAAAAATATGCCTTATTGCCATTTCAACATATCATCTTTATAGGTGCAGAGTTGGACACCGTTTCAGTGATGGTAAAACTTCCACCAGACAGGATACAAACCCTTGAGAACAGGTTCAAGACCTCCTCTCAAAAACAAAGGTCCAGGCGAGGACAATTCTCAAGGTACTAGGTACTCTATTGGTAGCAAACACTATGATCCCCCTAGCATGAATGCACATGAGAATTTTACAGTGGCTCCTATTCACCCAATGGTCCATGCAGCAACTTCCGATGTCACACCAGATAATAATAACAGAATCTTGCAGGAGAAACCTACATTGGTGGCTACACTCAGATCAAGTGACCTTAAGTCGTCCTTTCATTCTTCCAATCCCCCCTAGCCACAGTGACCATGGATGCCTTCCAGATAGGGTTGGGGGAATTATCAGGGAATGACAGCCCAAGGCATGTGGCAGGATTATGAGGCCCATTTACATATCAATCTCCTGGAGATGAGAGCGGTGCTTCTGGAATTGCAGGCATTTCAAGACTCTCTTTCACTGGAAACTATTGCAGTCCAGACAGACAACATGTCAGTGGTTTGGTATATAAATAAATAAGGATGAATCAAATCTTACCCCATTTGTCAAGAGGCCCTGAGAGTATGGCAGTGGGCAACATCCTCCCAACACTTTCTGAAAGCAATGCACATCCCGGGAAGATCTAACATGATAGCAGACAAGCTCAACAGAGCAATTATAATGCCTCACAAGTGGCCCCTGAAACAAGAAGTAACAGAAATGATTTTCCAGAAATGGGCCAGTCTTGCTGTGACCTCTTTGCCACATCCATGAACACAAAATGCAGCAACTACTTTGCCCTAATCCCCCCTCTAGGGGAATCCCCAAGGGATGCACTTGTACACGATTGGCCTCTGGGTCTCCTCTAAGCCTTCCCTCCTTTCCCATCAATACCCAAAGTTCTTCAGAAAGCCAGTGCTTTGGGAAGGACTTTAATTCTTATAGCCCCTTACTGGCCACTTCAAATTTGGTTCCCCTTCCTACGACTTCATCTTCAGGAAGAGCCTTAGATTCTGGACCCAGTTCCAGATCTCCTGATCCATTCATCGTGAACTCTTCATCCATCCCTTCATACCCTCAAACTGACAGCTTGGCTGCTCCAATTCCAAACATAGCCAGGCTACAAAACTTTTCATTTGCAGCACAGCACATCCTGATTTCTTCTCACAAGTCATCTACCAGAAGATTATACCTCAGCAAATGGAAAAGGTTTTCAATCTGGGGTCTACAGAATCACATTGATCCTTACTCAGCAGCTATACCTGTCATCCTAGAATTCTTAACAAAACTATTTAATGAAGGGGCAGCTGCAGCTACTATTCAAATACAACTAGCAGCGATCTCAAATTTTCATTTCAGGAACAGGGCCAAATATTATGTCCCATAGGCTATCTAAGGCCTTTCTGAGAGGCAATAATCTTTAAAAACCGCCTATCAGGCCTCCGCTTCCACCATGGAACCTGAATCTGGTACTGTCGAGATTAATCCTTCCTCCCTTTGAGCCATGAGATTCATGTGATATAAAGTTCTTAACATGGAAGACCATTTTTCCTGGTGGCAATTACATTGGTCAGGAGAGTTTCAGAGTTACAAGCCTTATCTATAAAACCACCATATTTGTTGTTCCACAATGACAGGGTGTCACTCCGAACAAACCCAACTTTTCTACTAAAAGTATGTTCAGATTCTAATTTGATCCAGTCTATAGAAATGCCGGTTTTCTTTCCCAAGTATGGCAATAAGGCAGAATATATGATTCACCAACCTGATGTGTACAGACAGTTGCATTTCTATCTACACAGGACAAAAGAATTTAGGAAAACTGACCAACTGTTTATATCATTTTCAGACGGCAAAAAAAGGCTTGCCTGTAGCAAAAGTTGCTTTATCAAAGTGGCTATCAGACTACATTTCATTCACTTATAACTCAGTAAATAAACAGCTACCAGACAAGGTAAAAGCTCACTCTACTAGAGCTGTTTCTACCTCCTCTGTATTTAGTGCTAAACTACCAATATCTACCATCTGTGCAGCAGCTACCTGGGCAAGATCTCATATCTTTATCACTCATTACAAAGTAGATTTGGCCTCTAGGGACAGGGCCTCCTTTAGGTCCACTGTGTTGGAGAATATACGTCCGTGAGCCACCCAAGAAAGATGGTGATAGGGACTCTGTCCCATCAGTAAGAATGAAGGAGAGATAGGACAACCTCACATAAAAAAGTTCGGTACCTATCATAACATTCCACGTGAGTTGTCCATCTCACTTTCCTTCTTATGTCCCATCCTCCTACCCCCTTCCTTGGCTTCTTGAAGAATGAGAGGTCACAAATTAGAACTTCATGGTCTTTGACCCTTTTTCTCTTAGCTTATCAGCTTACGATAAGTCCTGTTTTTTCTCTATGCAGGTGTATGTGATTACATGCTAGTATTTTTCTATCAGCAAACAAGATCTGGGGAATGCCCTACAGCATCATGGGATAGGGAGTGAGCCACGAGCTAGCTGAAGACCTCGAGCTTTAGTAAATGGCTGACTAGGAACTGAGGATCAGTTCTGAACCCATCAGTAAGAATGAAAGAGAGATGGACAACTCACATGGAACGTTATGGTAGGTACATAACTTCTTTTTACTTTCCCTGTAAATGTCATTTGAAACGTAGCACTGCCCACTTATTCTTACACAGGAATGCAACACCAATGCAGACAAATTGAAAAAGGATGATAAAACTGGAAGCAAATGAGACTAATGTCATACTCATACCCATCCAAAATTCGTTCTGCTATTGAGTGGGAACATGTCCGTCTGGAAGTGCCACGAAGAGTAGGTCTGATAATAGGGACAGTTTAGCATAACTGCTAATTTAAAAAAAAAAAACGGCACTTGTTTTTTAGTTACTTGGCATTACACTGCCAACCTTACGAGATTTATTAATATTAATTATACAAAACTTAGTGAAAAATGTGGAGTAGGAGCACGCCACACAAAGCTTTCTGCGTCAGCTAGCTTAATTTATAGATATCTGTTCTTAAATGATGAAGTGACAGGGATGAAATGGATCACTAGTACACCAGGTAACTGTTTACTTTGGTACAACTTGGGTACTGGTCTACCCCAGTTTCGACTGTTCAAATTTTTCCTCGTATTTTGGTATGTTCTTCAAAAAAATGCTGGTTTTATAACAAATCATTGAGTAAATGAGGACTGACCTCTCTAAAAAAAATGACATGCATTTGAGTTGCAGACTTCATATCATTTAGGAAATGCGTGGCATGACAGGTTAATGAATTGGTCATACAAAAAACATATTTGTCTTAGCAACTTTGCAAATTTATAAACGTGTGCATCTAATTTGATCCTGCCAACAGGCTAGGGGTTACGTAGCTGAAAGAATGCTTTTAAGGGGAATAAAAACCTAACTACCTGGATGTTTTTATTAATACAAGGCAGTGACATTAGTGGGAAATGCTTGGGTTTCAAGTCACAGATGGAAGTCATATTTTCTGGTCATGTTTACTAGATGCAAAAAAAACCAATATCTAAGCAGAAGGCTTTGTGTGTGTGTGTGAGTGTGTGTGTGTGTGTGTGTGTGTGTGTGTGTGTGTGTGTGTGTGTGTGCGTGCGTGCGTGCGTGCGTGCGTGTGTGTGTGTGTGTGTGTGTGTGTGTGTGTGTGTGTGTGTGTGTTACGTGAGGCTGGGCTGACATCACAATCGGCATCTCTCTCAGATCTATGACAGCCTGGTTCTAGATTAACAAAAAAGTTTTTTTATTTGGAAAAATTTTCTGTCTGCGAGTCATACAGGAGATTGCTGGCTGTGAAAACACTATTTGATTAGCTGTGAGCTGTTTTGATTTTACTTGTGGAAAGCTATAAGGTATGCTTGTTTCATTCTATACAAGTCATCGGAGTTATCACCTGCACCTGTTTATGCAGGATAGTCCCAATTTGGGTAGTTGTATCCTGCATAAACCATGAAAAATTGTAAATGTTCAGCGATATTAGGTTCATAGGTTCATAGGTTTATACTAGGCTATCTTCCCTAAGGCATTTATAAGCCTAGCCCAAATTTTTGTGGCTTACGCCACCCCTTATATGAAAAAATACTGTGCCCATTAGTTTGTTGTGCCTCTGTCCAGCAGTGACACAGAGATGATTCCCGGGATAAACCTATGATCTCCCATCCACAGGTCAAGATTTCTCTTGAACAGAGCCAGCGAGGTGCTCTGCCTCACATGGATCGGGATTTTATTCCACAGCATAGGGAGTCTCTGAGTGATAAATCTATCCCTCCAGCACGTCCTATTTATATCCGTGCTAAGGTTTAAGTCACTTGCTCTAGTGGTTTTGGTGGATTTGGATTTTTGAGGTGGAGCATGTCCGTTAATTCCAGGTTGGACATGGCCTTGTATATCAGGCACATGTCACCTGTGAGCAGGCGGTATGCAACTGAATAGAGCTGGAGTTTCTTCAATCTGGCAGCATATGACAGATTTTGGAGTCCCTTTATCCTTTTGGTGAGGAACTTTTGGGGTCTCTCCAATTGCTGCAGATGTCGGGTGAGATACATCCCGAATGGGGCATTGTACTCGATCATTGGTCTGATAAGTGAAGAGTACAGGGGAACAATGACCTCACTAGATCTGGATGTGAATCCCTTCATGATCAGGTGGGCAATGTAGAAGGTCTTTCTAACCACTTTAGCAGCGTGAGTGTCAAAGAAAGGCCACTGTCAACCTGGGTCCCCAGGTCCCTGATAACCTCTTCTGTGCTTAGTGGATTGCCACCTATATGGTAGCTTGGGGTTACCTTGTTTTTCCCGAAGGGTATGACTATACATTTTTGGCGTTTAACTTCAGGCCATGGCTCTGGCACCAGCTATCTGTTTCCGTGAGTCCCTTCTGAAGGATATCCGTGTCCAATGCACTTTCCACTATGGCACCCAGTTTGCAGTCGTCTGCAAACTTTGTCAGCCAAAGTCCTCCCATGTTGGCCTGTACTTCTGAGAAGTAGATGCCGAACAATAGGGGGCCAAGGACCGAGCCCTGTGGGACACCACTTGTGACCGGCTTGGAGTCTGACATAGCGCCAGCAACTCTAACCCTGTGGGTTCTGTCCTTAAGCCAGTTTGCAACCCATTTTGTGACATATGGGTTTACATTTAAGCTCGTAAGTTTTTCTACAATACCCGAGTGGGGTATTGTGTCGAGGGCCTTTGCAAGGTCAAGGTAGGCTGTATGGACTGCCTTTCCCTCATCAATGGCCTTGGTGACTGTTTCGAAGAAGTTGACCAAGTTCAAAAGGCATGATCTGCCCTTGACGAAGCCAAACTGGGTCGGGTCCAATGTCTGCAAGTCCCGTATATCTTTGTTTATGAGCTCCATTATGATCCTCTCCATAGCTTTGCAGACTAGACTTGTTAAGCTTATGGGGCGGTAATTACCAGGGTCCATACAGGCACCGCCTTTGTGGAGTGGGACCACAGTTACCGTACGCCACTCCTTGGGCACGTATCCTGTGGTAAGGCTGAGATTAAACAGCTGCCTTATGTGCGGGTTTAATTCCTCATTTAGCTCGTGTAGCACACAGCCGGGGACACCATCCGGTCCCATTGATGCTGTGTTTTTAGCTTTAGAGAGCAGCTTTCACCTGCGCATTTGAGATGTCTGGGAGGCTACACTCTGCTGGGATAGTTATCTCTCCTTTAGGGAGAGGGGTGAAGTTTGCACTGAACCTGTCTGCCAGTATGTTGGCAATGTCTGTGGGTTCAGTGATTTTTGTATCATTTTGGACTAATTCTGAGCATATCTGGGAGTTTCCACCCAGGTTCCTAACATAGCTGAAAAAGGCCTTATGATTGTCCTTTGAATCCATGGCAATTTTTCTCTCAAAATTGGCCTTAGTTGATTTTATGAGTGCTCGTATTTTTTACTAATAATGATCAGGGTGACTTCCCTTTTATGGATTTTGTTCTATCATGTAATAGCTTTCTCCTCTTATTGTAAAGTTTGTTAATGGCTGGGGTCCACCAGACTGGACGTTTGCCCTTTGTGGAAAGAGTCTTGGTTTTATTTGGGATTGCCTGATCCATGCAGTCCTGGAGGTGTTCATAGAAGGCATTTGTAAGGGCTTCCGCAGCTTGGGTTGTGGTTTCCACTGGCTCAGGGGCCTTGAAGGATACCACACCAGTCTTGAGTAGTGTGAAGTTTGCTTTAGAGAAGTTCTTCACTGTGGACTTTTGTTTGGGGTGGGGGCGGGATGTGGATTTCCAGTGAGATTAGTTTATGATCAGATCTCACCAATGAGGGATATACTTCTGGTGTGGAGCATTTTGTCCCCATGTTTGTGATAATGAAATCTAGTATATTTTCTCCTCTCGTGGGAACAGTGACTAGCTGTTCCATGGCATTTGAATTTATGAACTCCAGGAACCGTTGGGCTAGAAAGTTAGGGCTTGAGTAATGTTCCCAGTCTATATTCGGGTAGTTGAAGTCACCCAATATGATGGTGTTTGGGGATACATTTATACCCTCCAGTGTCTTCAGGAAGGCTGTGTGGGGTTCCTGAGTTTGAGAGGGTGGCCTGTAGCATGCTACAATTTGTAGAGCAGTTTTGCCTATGGTTAGTTGCACATGGATGGTTTCAGAAGCTTCGTGCGTTGCCACCAACCTGGAGGTGTGGGTATCCTTTATGAATATGGATACACCCCCTCCTTTTGTGGTGTGGTCTGGGTTTTGGGGCTGGAACGCATGATATGAGGTAAAACCTAATAGTGCCGGGGTGCTCTCAGGAGCCTTGAACCAGGTTTCAGTTACAGCACAGACATCAATGTTCTCCATACTGAGAAGGGCCTCGAGTGCGTGCATTTTGAGATTTAGACTTCTGGTATTGAGCAGCATTACCCTCAGTTTCTTCCCATTTTTGTTTTCTAGGGTGGTAGGTTTAGAATTTGAGCCTTGCCTAAAAAGGCACTATGGGGGTGGCAAGAGCCTTAGCCAATATCCAGAATCCCAGGGGTGACAGGTGCAAGCCGTCCCTTGCGAAGCAGCGTGGCTTGTCATGCATGTCATCCCAGGCAGACAGACACTGGATCTCCTTTGAATGACACCAGACATTAAGCCAATTGTTAAAGCTGATCATCTTGTCTCTATATTGTGGCATCATTCTTGGTGAAGGAAGGATACTGCTCAGGGTCAGGGTCATACCTGCCTGGGCTACATAATCAGAGAGCTCCTCTATGTCTCTTTTCATGTAGTCCAGGGAGGTATGTCTCAGGTCATTCACACCAGCATGGACAATGACTGTGTCATATTTGTACTTGCCGTGGAGTGACCAGAGTGCTTGTGTTATGTGGCAGATTCTAGCGCCTGATAGGCAGCTTACTGTGACCCTCTCCTTGTTCAGCTTGGTGAGTGGGACGTCAGTGTGTCTGACTATGGAGTCACCTATGACAAGTATGTTTGGTGTTGTATTTGGCCGTAAGGGCTGTGACTGCTTTGCACACTGATTTTGTGGTTTATGTGTTGCTTGTGGGGTGTCTTGAGGTAGCAGTTGTTTGGGTGTCTGCTTTGGAGGCCTCTGCTGTTTAGGTAAATTTTTACTCAGAGCCTCCAGTATGTCTTTGTGTGTTTATGTGTTTGATTCAGTGGTGTGGTAGCATTATGTGAGGCTGGTTTTGTGGTGTGTGTAGTTGCCTTCTCCTCCTGTCTGGTCTTGCCAGTCCTGAGTTGAGAGAGCTCAGCCTCCAGTTTGGCTAAATAGCTGCATCTCTCTTAAGTATTTGTGTTATGTGGGAGGAGGAGAGGGTTGTCTGTGTACATGAGGCAGTTATAACATTGCCTCAAGATTCCCAGATTCACCAGCTGGACCGGAGAGGAGATTGACAACTGACCTTTGGACATGCTAGAATAATATTGGGAATTCCTTAATAATTGAAAACAAGGGCCAGTGGGGAGTGAGGGTGTAGTGCTTTTAATTTTTAGTGCTGACTTATATAATTGCTATAGTGAGCAAGTGCCAAGTAACTTGAGTGCAATGTGTTACAAGTAACTAAATGCAAAAACGACAAACAGTAACTTTCTTTCAAGTGAAACAAGGAACTAGTACAGTAAGCAAAGCAGATATCACTAGTGATCCACAGAAGCACTGAGAAGCCGCGTATTAGGTGGAATTAGCTTCCAGGGAAATAACAAGCAAACAAATAACAAGCATATAAACAAAGCTAGATTCAGCAGGCCTGAATCTAGTCTATGCTAGAGCAAACAAGGTGTACCAATTTCAGTAAGATACAGTTCAAATATTCAGGCACTATAAACCTTTAACCAGAAATTCCCAGCTCAGAAGGGCAGAGTCCAGCCTCTTCTCCCACAAGAGTGCAGACCACGAACCTTCTTAATGTAAAATAACTGGCCTGAAGCCCAAGTGCCTAAACCAGAACTAATACCCTTGGACACTGGGCTCTCAATCAGCAGTTCCCAACTTAGAAGGATGAAAGCTACCTGTCCTGCCACCACAGTGCTTGCCACAAACCTTCCTAATGTAAAACAACTGGTCTGAAGCCCAAGTGCTTAATCCAAAAGACTTAGAATGATAGCTACACTTTAATCAAGTTACAACCAAGCAGTAATAAATACAATTGAATACTTTAGAGAATGTCTGGATTAGTGCTCAAGTTACACAAACAAAGCTAGATCCAGCAGGCCTGAATCCAGTCTATGCCACAGCAAACAAGGCGCACCAACTTCGGTAAGAAGCAGTTCAGATATGCATGTACTATAAGCCTTTAACCAGAAATTCCCAGCTCAGAAGGGCAGAGTCCAGCCTCTCCTCCCACAAGAGTGTAAACCACGAACCCTCTTAATGTAAAATAACTGGCCTGAAAGCCCAAGTGCTTAAACCAGAATTAATACACTTTTAGAATAACAGACACTGAGCCCTCAATCAGCAGTTCCCAACCTAGGAGGATGTAAGCTACCTGTTCTGCCACAACAATGCAGACCACAAACCCTCTCAGTGCAAAACAACTGGTCCGAAGCCCAAGTGTTTAAACCAAAAGGCTTAGAATTAGTTACACCAAGCAGTAATAAATACAATTGAGTATTTTTAAGATGATGCAAAAGTAAAATGAAGTAGGTAGAAACACAAGTACAGTAAAAGCAGATAATTTTTTTTTTTTTTTTTTTATCTGAACAAGTGCTGAGATCAAAGAAACAGATTTGAGTGCTGAAACTAGAAAACTGACTAGTTATAAGAAAAAAAAACAAGCTAGAAGGCTTCCCTCAAACACCGAAGGGCTTGGGGGCTCAGAAGCCTACAAATAGTCTAAACCACTTAACAGGAAAGGCAGGAAATAAACTTAATTTTTTTTTTGTCTGTTTCCCAGATGCTCTCTTTGTACACAGTAGGAGTGCCTGAAATCAGAATATGATCTCGCTGCACTCAGTTGAGTGAGCAAATGAGATGGGCCCAGAGGCAGGCTGAGGGGCGGGCAGTTTCAAGGCCACTAAGATTAACACCAAAACAAAAACAGGGAGGGTGGGTGGGAATAACTGAAGAGCAGAATAACTGCAACTTGAGTTCAATATTCCTTCAACACAGTTTAAATCAAATTAAATACTGTATTTTTTTTTAAAAAAGTGCAGATAAAGGTACTTAAATTCTCTTATACGTCCAGTTGAATATAACCAAGTTCTTAGCTGGCCAAAGCTGAGGTTTTTAAGCAATAAAAATTTCACAATGCACCACTTAAAAAGGCAAGGACTGGAAATCAAAGAATGTGGCTACCCCCACACCTGTAATTACTAGCAAACAAACAAACAAATTAGGAAAAAAGAATTATATACAATGTTTCCAGTAAAATAATTGATAGATAAATACGACGTTTCTAGTAATATAATTGTTTGATAAACACTCAAATTGTATCTAGAAACACTTCAATGTTATATAAACATTTGAAACAGCTAAAATTATACGGTACCGAAACATTTGAAACAGCTAAAATTATAGAGTACTGACCATTTATTTTAGGAAAAGTGGGAAAGTCTTTGTACTTGTTGTGGGCATGATTTATCCACAATCTTGGGTGTCCCTTAAATGTCACACTTGGGGCATTTGAAAAGGTGGCAACAATACCTCTCAACATCTGAATATTAAAAATAGGATCATGAGCCTGTAAGAATCATGGTAAAAGGTCAGAAAGAGGAGCACTTTCTTACTTTTCATACTATAATGTATTTATGTAGTAGACAGAATATAGTTATTGATAGTAAGTTTTTGTATAGGTATATTTTATGTATGCAATGAAGTATGAACCTCAAAACATGTCTGGCTTAAAGAGGAACATCATAAATCTAGGAGGAGAAAAACTAAATCTGAGATCCAGAAATCATAGTGCTATGGATAAATCATAACACTTGAGTGGAATGATGACAACCGCAGTGATGGCTAAATTACTGAACTAAGAGATGCTTATTATTTATACTAAAATATAAGGAAAATTTTTCATAAAAGCATATGTGGATAGACAGAAACTGTCTTAGGCAGTTAGTCGCCAGACCATTAACAGTCTAGCTGGAACACCCAGCATCAAGAATTTACTCCTGCAGTTACGACAGATAGGATCAGGGTCATCTGTGAGTTCCCATCCAGATTTCTAGATTAGTCTTGAATGAAGCTAGGTTACTACTTTGCTGAACATACAGATATAGTTTGTTCCATGTTTGGAGTATATGTTGTGATACAAACCTATTGTGCCACCATGCTGTATTCATTTATTGCTAAAGCCCGAGATCCTATATATGTGGTGCACAGACACTCACTCTCCAACCAGGAGGAGTCAGGAATCAATGCACTCTGCTCCTACCAGAATCAAAATACAAGCACAGATTCCAAGCTGTCACCTATAAAGCAATTAGGCTTTCTAGTGGTCAGCAGGCTCCAGAAAATAATGTAACTGCACTCCTTCTCTCACCAGGAGAAAACAGAAGCACTAATCCCAAGATGACTACTGAGAGGCAGAATGTGGGTTCTCCAATAACTGGTGGTCTTGCAATAGATACTTAAAGGTAAGCTGCAAAGCTGGTTTATCCTAAACACTGCAGTGTGCATTAAGCAGTTAGATATGAAAGTGGGTAACTTAAGTTTTATCTGCCTAAAAAGTTAAGTTTTAGCGGAGGACACTATTTTAAAAGAGCAAGATAGATTGAAAGAGGTGAGCACTTTTGTATTCTAGTACTATGGAATACAGTAGGGTGGCCAAGAAATTTAAATAGTTGAAGGGGAGTGATTTCACAAAATGATCATTTTGTGCTTACTCACACCAGCCAGTAAAAGCAGAGAGGAAACGAGATATATGGTCAAATTAACATAAGGGGCAGGCAACTAGAAAGACAGCGGTGTTTAAGAACACAACATTAACAGGGTGGGAAGGTGGTAAAAATTTCTGTCTCACTCACATGAGAGAGCTGTGGTCTCTTTTCAACTTTTAATATGCAGTTAAAAGCAGAATACAAGTAAAACACAGTATTTTGTTTGTGTCTTTCGGCTTTTCCCGGTTAGGGGTTGCCACAGCGGAACTCCGGTCCGCTAATGATTGGCAGTAGATTTTTACGTACTGGCTTGCCAGGCCTAACGCACAACCTTCAATGAAGGAATGCCCATTCACGCATGTCGCTACACAGAAGATGCTCTAACTGAGAATCGAACAGGCAACGTCTAACTGTGAGGCGACAACGCTACCGCAGCACCACAAAATAGAAAAATGCAATAAAGTAATACAAAATACAAGAAATAAAAAGCAAACTAACCTTTCCCTCATAGTAAACTGTGGCAGAGTTTGAGTGAGCCTTTCCAGTAAATCTGTACACAGAAAGTACAGCAGAGCTATTTCAAGTGTCAGTGATCGAGGAAGCTGTCACTGTGATATTGTATACATACCACACAATACATGGAGCACCTTCTATAAGCACATGTCAGACATGAAGACATGTACCACACAATCACTGCTCCCCTGATATTTCCAGTCAAAATGTTATACTGCCAGGAAATCCTGACATACATCCATGTGTGTTCATGCAAACTATCAAGTGGTAATACTGATGTGATGTACTGGTACGTCCGTGGCGCAGTACAGTCACACTATAGCTGTACCTAGGCTACAATTGCACTTCATAGGTTCATAGGAGAGTACTAGGCTAATGGCCCATGAGCCCAAACAAGCCTAGCTACATTTAACCTGAGTTTAATAACAATTTTCAATGGCTATAGAATGACGTTCACAGGGCTATGAGCCTAATACCAACTGCCTCTGTTCATGAGTGACATGGGCATTACCCCAAGAGTAAATTTACAATTACACATCTATTGATCTAGGTTATATTAGAAGAGAGTCAGGGAAAAGCTTTGCTTTATGTGAATGGGAAGGTTGTTGGGTATCTATCTCGCCAACATGATTTATTTATGTCAGAGGCTAGGTGAGGATCCTTGGAATGAGTAACCGCCTTGTAGTTTGATTTACAAATGTGTAACATTTGCATCAGGGCCTGATCAGACACTGCCTTATAGGCCAGATACAGATCACCCCTTAGTATTCTGTAGGAAGCAGAATACAGTGATAGGGCTTTCAATCTTTCCTTGTAGGACTTGTTTTTTATAATCTGTATCTTCCTGCTGAAAAAACTCTAGGTTTGTTCTAGATGTAGCAGATGTCTGGTGAGGTACATGCAAAAGAGTGCATTGTACTCAGTCACTGGTGTGATGAAGGCTGAGTAAAATGGAATTATAATGTCCTTTGATTTGGATGCCACGCCCTTGCTTATGAGTTGTGCCACATAGAAGGACATTCACACTACTGGGGAGTACCCAGATCACATACCACTGGGGCTACTCTTAGGGGGAAGCAGTCTGTATTGTAATTAAGTGGGGGTATTTGCTTTCCAAAAGGGAATAATTATGATTTTTTTTTGCATTTAGTTTCTCCCCATGGCTCTGGCAGCAATCATATGTATCTGTTAATCCTTTCTGAAGTAAATTAGTATCATTCATAGATACCATGATTGCCCCCAATTTGCAGTCAGATGCAAAATTAGACAAAGACTGTCTAGGGTTTGCATTGACTTCTGAGAAAGAAATACTGAACAGGAAAGGGCTTAGTACAGATACCTGTTGTACACCCCTTATGACTGTCCTCTTGCTAAAGATGAATTCACCCACTTTAACACTATGCGCCCTGTCCGTGAGCCATTTGGCTACCCATCTGGTGATGTAGGTGTTTATGCCAAGTTGAGAGAGTTTATGTAAAATACCTGAGTGGAAAATTGTGACAAATGCCTTGGCCAAGTCAAATTTGGTGGGATGTGCACTCTTTCCCTCATCCATGGCCTTGGTGATCTTCTCAAAGATGTCAACCAGATTTAACAGGCATGATCTACCCTTAATTTATCCAAACTGGTTTGGTTCCAGAGTCGGGAGATTACCTATGTCCTTGCTGATAAAGTCCATGATGATTATTTCCAAATACTTACTGATGAAACTATTCAGGCTTATGTATTTATAATATCCTGGTATGTTGTTGGCCCCCCCTTTGTGCAGAGGTATGACCGTTGCCATACACCTTTCTGCCAGAATATAGCCTGTCTTGAGGCTGTGATTAAATAAGGATCCAAGTGGGTCTGTCAAATCAGATTTGAAGTTATTTAAAAGGCAACCTGGGATGTTGTTATGCTTCATTAATGCCATGTTTGTATCCTTAAAGAGGACAGAGATGACCTGCTCTCTTGAGTTAATAGGCCCAGGAATGGTGGCAGGTATACTTTGGAGTGATGAGCAGTGGGAACAGGGGGTTGAAGTTTGATCCTAATTTGTCAGCTAGCAGGTTGTCTATTTCCTGTGGCTGAGTATGGGTGGTGCCATCCACAACCAGATCTGTGCATAGTTGGGTACTTCTCCTAAGATTTCGGAGGTAGTTACAAAATGCTTTGTGAAATCACCTCCAAATACAATATTTGGTATGAAGTACATGCAACACAATGGTCACACAACTCAACTATTTCATGTCATTACATCAGTTGTATACCATATGCCTATATGTTTATCAGTGGAAATGTATGGATGAGGACCCTGACACCACATATGGACACATTACAACTGAGGTGAATGAGGTTCATACAGATCAGTTAAAGACACAAACGCCAACAGTCCCATAATGCTTCTGTGGAACACCTGAATAATCCTTGTGAACAGCAACATAATTATGAATACAATGAATTCCCCATGGTTGCAAGTGAATCTAAATGTGTCAGATGTCTGTATAACAGCATTACAGCATTTGGATGAATCCAGGCATATGTATGTGCCCAGGCAATCAGTATCATCTGAGCTGCTGACTGCTGTGATTTATCTACGAAAATCAACTGGACACACAAGATGATTTAAGTATACTTTTCTCTGCACTTTGCTTATTTAAGATTAGATATTTGTTTCATTGAATATCGTGGTCTCTGTCTTGCTGCAGTTATCTTCCCACCCCACCTCCATGTACCTGTTGTGATGTTAATCTTAGTGGCTTTGGAATTGCCTGTCCCTGCTGTAAATTTGTTTTTGGACACTTCTCCTGGGCCATTCTCATTTGCCCACTCAACTGAGTACAGTGAGATCATATTTGGATTTCAGACACTCCTACCAGCCCCATCTCCTCTGCTGTGTACAGAGAGAGCACTTGGGAAGGACATCCCCTATAGTACCTTAATCTGCTCTGGTCCCTCCCTCTCCACTAAAAAAAAAAAAATTATCTATACTTTCTTCAGCTGCTCTTACTTAACTGTCTTCTATCTTATTGCCTTAGTTTGCTGTTCTGTGTGCTTTTAAGTGTTTAAGTGCTCTTATTCTGCACTTAGTGCCTCCATTTTAATTTTTTCATAATTTACTGCTCTCTGCACTTGTTTTCTGTCATTTTTAATGTATCTGCATTGATTTAAAATGTTTTTGCCTTAATATTGCTACATACTCAAGTGTGCTAGCTCATACTGCATTTAATGTGTTTTTGCTACTGTTCTAACTGCTTTTCTGCAAAAAAAAAAAAAGTTCTAAGCTTGTTTCTACCTTTCCTGTAACCAGCCTAGTCCAGACACAGATTTGCTGTATCCAGGACTGTTTTGTAAGTTTCTGAGCTCCCCAGACCTTTCTGTGTTGGAGGCAAGCCTTCTAGCTTATCAGTGGGAGTGGAAGTCTATCTACCACAAGAGGAGTGGTTTTGACCCAGAAATTGTAGTTTATTGGCCGTTTGGGCAGTTTTTCCATCTCTTTTAACTTTCTGGTTTAAAAGCCTGTGTTTGCACTTGTTTAAGCTCCACGGATCCAGTTTTGGCATCCTGCAGACTACAAGAGCAACAAGAAGGAGAAAGAGATACTCTTAAGTGTCTCCATTTTGATTTTTTTCATAATTTACTGCTCTCTTCACTTGTTTTTTTTTTTGTTTTGTTTTTAATTTATCTGCATTTATTTAAACTGTACTTGCCTTAATATTGCTACACACTCAAGTATGCTAGCTTGTACTGCATTTGAAGTGTTTTTGCTACTGTTTTAACTGCTTTTCTGCAAAAAAAAAAAAAAACAAAAATTGTAAGCTTGTTTCCCGCCTTTCCTGTAACTAGTCTAGTCCAGATACAGGCTTGCTGTATCCAGGACTGTTTTGTAAGTTTATGAGCCCCCCCCAGACCTTTATGTGTTGGAGGGAAGCCCTCTAGCTTATCAGTGGGACTAGTAAGCACTAGGTAGCCTATCAACCACAAAATGAGTGGTTTCTGGCCCAGAAATTGTAGTTTATTGGCTGCTTGGGCAGTTT
This sequence comes from Protopterus annectens, assembly GCF_019279795.1. NCBI lineage: Eukaryota > Metazoa > Chordata > Ceratodontiformes > Protopteridae > Protopterus > Protopterus annectens. The sequence goes on from NC_056726.1 coordinate 1,880,937,131, forward strand.
TTCAGTCTCTTTCAACTTTCTGGTTTAAAAGCCCATGTTTACATGGGTTTGTGCTTGTTTAAGCTCGGTGGATCCCGTTTTGGCATCCTGCAGACTACAAGAGCAACAGGAAGAAAAAAAGAGATATTCTAAGTGCCTCCATTTTGATTTTTTTTTATAATTTACTGCGCTCTGCACTTTTTTTTTTTCATTTTTTAATTCAGCTGCATTTATTTAATCTGTATTTATCTTATTATTGCTACACACTCAAGTTTGCTAGCTTGTACTGCATTTACAGTGTTTTTGCTACTGTTCTAACTGCTTTTCTCCAAAAAAAAAATGTTCTAAGCTTGTTTCCCACCTTTCCTGTAACTACTCTAGTCAGGATCCAGATTTGCTGTATCCAGGACTGTTTTGTAAGTTTCTGAGCCCCCCAGACCATTCTGTGTTGGAGGCAAGCCCTCTAGCTTATCAGTGGGAGTGGTAAGCACTAGGTAGCCTATAAACCAAAAGAGGAGTGGTTTCTGGCCCTGAAATTGTAGTTTTGTGGCTGTTTGGGCAGTTTTTCTGTCTCTTTCAACTTTCTGGTTTAAAAGCCCGTGTTTACATGGGTTTGCGCTTGTTTAAGCTCCACAAATCCAGTTTTAGTGTCCTGCAGACTAGGGCTGTTTTGTAAGTTTCTGAGCCCCTCCAGACCATTCTGTGTTGGAGGCAAGCTCTCTAGCTTATCAGTAGGAGTGGTAAGCACTAGGTAGCCTATCAACCTCAAGAGGAATGGTTTCTGGTCCAGAAATTGTAGTTTATTGGCCATTTGGGCATTTTTTCCATCCCTTTCAACTTTCTGGTTTAAAAGGCCGTGTTTGCGCACTGTGCACCGGTGCCAGAAAGTCTGCTCTTCAATTTTCCCCTTAGAACATGCCTGTTCTTTTACTTCTTGCACTTCAATTAACATAATAGGCTAGCACTTTAGCAGACTTTTGTAGCATTTACTGTAGCACACTTAGGTGCTATTACCACTAGCTGTTCCTATGCAGTAACAGCACCAGTACTTATTAGTTATGACCATCCCTCCTGGTATGATTGTAGGGCAATTTCCTGTGCTTTCTCCTGCTAACCTGGTTCACTTGGGCATTATGAGACAGTGTGGCAACTGTCTAATGTAGACAGACAACCCTCTCCTCTTACCTCCCAATACTCATACCTGTGAGAGATGCACTTATATCACCAAACTGGAAGCAGTGCATGCTCCAACCAAGACCAGACTAGCTGGTCAAGAGGAGAAAGTCAACACCTGCAACTCACTACATAGAACACTCAGCCCTCCAAAACACCAGCCATCACAACCCACACATAGAAACAAAAGCCATACACCCACCTTCACTGAGGCTGTCAATAAAAATGTACCCAAACAACAGAGACCCCCAAAACAGAAATGCACTTGACCACCACAGCACAAAACCAACCCCATAACACATAGCTCACCACCACAGTGTGCCCCTCAGCTGAAGCCTTAAGGCAAAACACTTAGCCCAATATGCTAATCATAGGAGACTCAATTGTGAGGCACACTGATGTCCCACCTGGGACAAGGAGAAGGTGACAGTCAGTTGTCTATCAGGTGCCAGGATCCATCACATAATACATGCACTCAGGTTACTCCACAACAAGTACAAATATGACTCAGCCATTGTCTATGTGGTTGTGAATGACCTGAGGCTTACCTCCCTAGACTACATGAAAAGAGATGTGGTGGAACTCTCAGATTGTGTGGCCCAGGCAGGTATGACCCTAGCCCTGAGCAGTATTCTACTGTCACCCAGAATGATACCACAGTATGAGCAGAAAATGACTGACTTCACCAATTGGCTAAGTTTCTGGTGTTATTCTAAGAGGATCCAGTATCTGTCTGCCTGGGACAACATGATCAACAGACCTCGATGCTTTGCCAGAGGCAGCCTGCACTGGTTACCGCCTGGGATTCGGGTACTGGTTAAGGCTCTTACCACCCCTATAGCGCCTTTTTTAGGCAGTGTTCCAAAGACCAAAATTCCACCATAACAGCTACAAACAAATGCAATCTGATGGTCATGCTGCTCAGTCCTAGAAGTCTAAATCTCAAGATGCACTCGTTTGAAGCTCTCCTCAAAATGGAGAATGTCAACATCTGTGCTGTAACGGAGACCTGGTTTAAAGAGGCAGAAAGCACCCCTGCGCTCCCAGGCTACAACTCATTCCATACCTTTCGGCCCCAGAATACAGCCAGAAGCTTCAAAGGCAGTGGTGTCTCCATATTCTTAAAGGATATGCACACCTCTAGACTGGTAGCGGTGTCTCCATATTCTTAAAGGATATGCACACCTTTAGACTGGTAGCCCAGCATAATGCATCTGAGATACTTCAAGTACAACTAACACTGGGCAAGATGGCGATACAAGTCATAGCCTGCTACAGAACCCCAAACATGTCCCCAGACTTACTCTCCAACTTCCTAAGCACCCTGGAATCTATCAAGGACCAACCCAATACTCTCATACTGGGTGACTTCAACTACATTTCCATCAACTGGGAAAACTATTAAAGTACCAATGTACAGGCCCAACGCTTTCTGGAATTTATCAGTTCCAATGCCCTGGACCAGCTCATTCTGACCCCCACTAGAGGAAGCAACATCCTCAACCTAGTTATCACCAACATAGGAAACCATTGCCCCACACCTATAATCAATTCCTCTTTGGTTAAATCTGACCAAAAACTGATCACCATGGAAATCTCCATCTCACCTACACCCCCCGCTAAGGTGACCACCCTGAAAAACTTCTCTAAAGTAAACTTTGGGCTCCTAAAAACAGAGGTGGCCAACTTCTTGGCACCCATGCCAATGGAAAATAGCTGCATGACTGCTGAATCATACACCAATGCACTTTACGGGCATGTACACAAATGCATGGACCTTGCCATACCAAATAGAACTAAGCCGCTGTCCTCCAAAAAAAAGAAAGCCAATCTGGTGGTCTGCAGCCATCAATAAACTCTACAACAGAAGGCAGAAACTGTTACAGAAAAAAATGAAGTCACAAGACTGGAAAACCTTCCTTATCAGTCTCAACAAAAAGCTGATATCCCTTATCAAATCCTCTAAAGGCAGCTATGAAGGCAAAACTGCAGCTGACACCAAAACAACCACAAAGCCTTCTATAACTATATCAAAAACCTCAAAGGCAATACCCAGATTTGCTCTGAGTTATTGCACAATGGCACCTACTATACTGAGCCAAAAGATATAGCCAACATACTGGTCGACAGATTTAGTGCCAACTTTACCCCTCTCCCCCACCAAGGGCACTATTACAATACCAGAAGAGAGCCTGTTACCCACCATTTCTGTGGCAAGGGTAAAAGCTGCATTGTCTAAAGTCAAGAATACAGCATCCATGGGACCTGATAATATCCATGGCTGTGTTCTACATGAGCTACAAAATGAACTGGCATAACATCTGTGTGCCCTGTTCAATCACAGCCTTACTCAGGCTATGTCCCTAACAAATGGCACACTGCTACAGTCATCCCACTCCATAAAGGGAGAGCAACTACAGACCCTGGGAACTATCGCCCCATTAGCCTGACAAGTCTGATATGCAAAGCTATGGAGCGCATCATCATGGACCTGCTTAACAAAGATATAGGCAATTCCAAATTCCTGACCCCACACAGTTTGGCTTTGTCCAGGGGAGATCCTGCCTGCTGAACCTGGTTGACTTCTTTGAGGCAGTCACCAAGGCTGTGGATGAGAGTAAGGCAGTGCATACAGCCTACCTTGACATGGCCAAGGCCTTTGAGACCATTCCCCATTCAGTTATCATTGATAAACTCACCAAACTAGGCATCAATCCTTATATCACTAGGTGGGTTGCAAATTGGCTCACAAACAGGACCCACAGAGTGCAAGTTGCAGATTCCAAGTCAGACTGTCAATCAGCCACAGGTCTTGGTCCTGGGCCCTCTCCTGTTTGGAATCTAGTTCACAGAAGTCCAGGCCAACCCAGAAGGACTCTGGCTGACCAAGTTCACTGATGACTGCAAGCTAGGAGTCATTATCAACCCCCAAGTGATGCAGACATCCTATAAAAGGGCCTCTCTGAGACCAATGACTGGTGTCGGAACCATGGCCTGAAGCTTAATGCCAAAAATGTGTTATTATCCCCTTTGGAAAAAAAAATAGTTCTCATGAATTATCACATTGATAGGAGCCCAATGAACACTGAAGGGACCATAAGAGATCTGGGCACCTAGGTCGACAGCCACCTCACCTTCAACCATCACATTGCCACTGTCGTCAGAAAGTCCTTCCATGTGGCACATCTTATAACCAAAGGAAAACAGGTAGAGTCTTACAAACAATGAAAAATAAAAGGCAGCTGTTGCAAGACAAAAGCGACGCTTGGTAGGTGGCAAGTCCTTTATAAGCAGAAAACTCCAAATCCAGAAAAATACAGACAATATTCATCCAAGATAAAACAGCGCAAGCAAACACAGCAGTATTAAGCGCTTTCATCTGGTAGATGACTTCCTCAGAATACAAAATACTGAAATTAGCACCTGTTTAAATACATTGCTTACCCAATCACAAATAAGCTGACATCATTTCCCTCATTAACAAAGCTGCAAATACTTAATGCAAGCCAAATATAAAACAATAATACATATAAAAAGTTTAAAACATCCCTAAACAATATATATAACTAAATAAAAAACATAGATTTTAATTTCATCAGAGAAGATAAAGAAATTCTATCATTTAACCCAGGAGCATGATAAGCATCAAGCCTAATTTGCCATTTGAGTTCTACAAATTCCAAATACTCATTCAAGGGTCCTCCACGAGGTCCCAGATCTACCTGTTCCAAAATAAAGAACAGGAAGGAATGAGTAGGTTCACTAACCAAATGTTTATATAGTGCATTCTTTTCATTTTTGTTTCTGATATCATATAAATATTGATAAATCCTTAACCTTAGGGCATTCTTAGTTTTACCTACATAGAAACTTGCACAGAATCTACACAAGGCCAAATACACAACCCCTTTAGAGTAACAGTACATCCTTTTTGAACTGGAAATATATCCAAAGTTTTTGAGCTTGATTTTTTCTCTGTCCATAACATAAGGGCATTGGGCACACCTCCCACACTTAAAGGTACCACCATTGTGGATGTCAAATTTTTGCCTTTCAAACAGTCCTTTAAGGGAAGTGTCTCTTTTGTAAACCACCTGCGGTTCAATACCAAATTTCCCTGATAATTCAGGGTCAACATCAAATATTTTCCAATATTTGGAAATAATGTTTTTAATGTCATAAAAATTGGATGTGTAAGTAAGAGTAAGCACCCGTCCAAAATTTAAAGGTTTACAGTCATTATTAGTCACTATTGATGTTTGTGATCTCTTTTCAGTTATTCCACATTAAATTGGCCTTGAATGGTTTTATGATTATTTATGTGCCAATTCAACACTTAATCATAACACCATTCTGACTTTACGAACATGTATGGAAATAATATTAGAGAATAATTTTGTGACCTTTGAAGTGCATCTTTTTAAGCAAAAACAGGGTGTTGCAATGGGTGTGTGCTGTGCTCCAGTGTTTGCCAACATTGTCTTGGCACAATGGGAGGACCTGTTTGTTACCAACTCGTAATTTAGGACTTCATGGGTATTGTATGGGCGATACCTAGATTATATAGTCCTGTTCTGGAAAGATAGTGAGGATGACCTGAAGAGGTTCTTCACCTATATTAATGGAACTACAAGTTTTCTTAAGTTTACTATCAATAGCAATGTAGAACTGATTAATTACTTAGATGTTGCCATCAAGAAAGACTTTGAACACAATTGTTTTGTTTCACAACTATATAGGAAACCTACCTATTCAAATTCACTATTGCATTATACAAGTGCACACCCATTGCACCAGAAAAAAGCCCTAGTTAAGGGCCAATATGTAAGACTGGCCAGAATGGTGTCTGACTTTGTGGATTTTCTTAGTGAATGTGAAACATTAAAAAACATGTTTTGTAAGAGGGGGGTACCCTGAAACCTTTTTGTCATAGATATTTTTAATGAAGTTAAGACTAAAAGAATGAATGGTAATTTTCTTGCACTACTAGGGCAGGTGTCCACCAAAAGTCATAATGACTGTAAACCTTCAAATTTTGGACGGGTGCTTACTCTTACTTACACATCCAATTTTTATGACATTAAAAACATTATTTCCAAATATTGGAAAATATTTGATGTTGACCCTGAATTATCAGGGAAATTTGGTATTGAACCGCAAGTGGCTTACAAAAGAGACACTTCCCTTAAAGGACTGTTTGAAAGGCAAAAATTTGACATCCACAATGGTGGTACCTTTAAGTGTGGGAGGTGTGCCCAATGCCCTTATGTTATGGACAGAGAAAAAATCAAGCTCAAAAACTTTGGATATATTTCCAGTTCAAAAAGGATGTACTGTTACACTAAAGAGGTTGTGTATTTGGCCTTGTGTAGATTCTGTGCAAGTTTCTATGTAGGTAAAACTAAGAATGCCCTAAGGTTAAACTAAGAATGCCCTAAGGTTAAGGATTTATCAACATTTATATGATATCAGAAACAAAAATGAAAAGAATGCACTATATAAACATTTGGTTAGTGAACCTACCCATTCCTTCCTGTTCTTTATTTTGGAACAGGTAGATCTGGGACCTCGTGGAGGACCCTTGAATGAGTATTTGGAATTTGTAGAACTCAAATGGCAAATTAGGCTTGATGCTTATCATGCTCCTGGGTTAAATGATAGAATTTCTTTATCTTCTCTGTTGAAATTAAAATCTATGTTTTTTTATTTAGTTATATATATTGTTTAGGGATGTTTTAAACTTTTTATATGTATTATTGTTTTATATTTATGTAGCTTGCATTAAGTATTTGCAGCCTTGTTAATGAGGGAAATGATGTCAGCTTATTTGTGATTGGGTAAGCAATGTATTTAAACAGGTGCTAATTTCAGTATTTTGTATTCTGAGGAAGTCATCTACCAAACGAAAGCGCTTAATACTGCTGTGTTTGCTTGCACTGTTTTATCTTGGATGAATATTGTCTGTATTTTTCTGGATTTGGAGTTTTCGGCTTATAAACGACTTGCCACCTACCAAGCGTTGTTTTTGTCTTGCAACAGCTGCCTTTTATTTTTCATTGCTTATAACCAAAGGCTTCACATTCAGGAAGAAAGAGGTGATCATCCTTCTCTACTCAACCCTCATTAGACCAGTCATTGAATATAACGCCCCATTTGGCATGTACCTGACCAGACACCTACAATAGCTGGAGAGGCCACAAAAGTACCTCACAAAAAGGATCCTAGGCCTTAAACACATGTCCTACATGGACAGACTCAAGAAACTTCAGTTGTTCTCAGTCTTTTATCATCTACTTAGAGGTGATCTCTGATTGACTTACAAAGCCATGTCTGACCCAGCCCTACTTGAAATACTATACCTAAAGAAATCCCAATCCCCCCATGCCACACACTCCAGAGTTCACAACCTCATTACCACAATTAACAGAACTTGCTGGAGGGACAGGTTCATCTCCCAAAGACTGCCCATACTCTGGAATAAGCTTCCCATTCATGTCAAGCAGAGCACCTCACTGGCTCTCTTCAAGGGAAATCTTGACGAGTGGATGGGTAACAGAAAGTTCACTCCAGAGATCATTCCAGTTGCCCTACTTGATATGAGCACTGTGAAGTAACATTGGGTGGCACAGTGCCTGGGCAATTTTTTGGGGGCTAGGCTTATAAAGGCTCCACAGCCATTAGCCTAGTACACACCCATGAACCTATGTAATATTGATATATGTCAGATAACATTTCCAGAGGCAAGGTATACACATCCACACCTGTGCTACTGCATCTGTTACTCTGATGGTTGAATGAGAACTGTGTACAGTGTTAATACACTTCACTACAAGAACACATGCCATAGTAAGGCAACAATATATATAGCATCATCCCATGTCAATAGCCCACAAAAGTTATATTAGTGCAAATGTTATGGAAAGAAAATGTAACCAAATGGCAGCAGTGGGCATCAATGTAGTAGCTCACATCACAGATTGTAATACACCATTGTAGGGCTACAATACATCCACACCTCACCATATAACATGTGGGTGACAATAACATTGATATGTACAATCTTCAGAGGGTCAAAAGGCATTACTAGGCAAATGATTAAGAGTAAATAAAATCCTAGCTATTATTATACCATTTAAACCAAAATCACTATATATGTTGAGAAGATGACAGGATTGTGTGACAGAAATGTGGACTCACATCCTGGAGTAAAATTGTCTCCAGACTGATAGTTGAAAGAACACAACCATTCAAGTTGACTGCTGTGAGATTAGAACCCCTACAAATTTAGTTACACAAGCTAGAAAACACAGTATGTAATACTAACACTCTGGCAGAAGTCTGACATTAATGGTGTCAGAGTGCACTTTAATGAGGATAACATCATCAGTGTATGGTGAGAAGATGATGCTGGGAGGATTGCGTGACACAGATGTGGACTCACATTCTGGTGTAAAATTGTCTCCAGGCTGCTAGTTGAATGAGCACACACTCAATTTGATTGGTTTGAGATTAGAGCCACTATCTATCTAGTTACACAAGCTACAGAACACATTACTTAATGCTAGCACCAGAGCACACGTCTGACTTTAACAGTGTCAGATCATACTTTATAGTGGATGACATAATCAGTGTATGGTAAGAAGGTGATGTTGGGAGGGCTGTATGAAATTGCTGTGGAGTTATGTACCAGTGTAAAAATATTTTCTGAATGTGGGCAACCAGACTTGCAGTTAAGCTGTTCTGACTATGCACAAATACGCAAGTTAACCATTGTGAGATTTGATCCCCTACCTAACTAGTTATGTAAGCTACAGAACATGCTATTGCCATAACCCAAGTCTAACTTTAACACTGTCAGAGTGCACCACAAATATTGGGGTAAGGGGAATTGAAACCATTAAAAATATTAGTGATAACAGAATTACTTCTGAATTTGGAGGTATTTTGTTAACATTTGATAATTTTAAGATTTTTTAACTACAGTTCTATTCAAATTAATCTTGATAATTTTCACCTTTTTAAAAAATGTTTTACTTTCATTCCTAGTAAACTGGTCAAATGGTGGATCTTTTAGTAGAACTAAATACCTTCACAATGTATTTAAATTTAATTATACAGTTCAGAGGTAAATCTCCCTCTTTGAACAACCAGTTCAAAAACAGAAGTATGAACAACCCCCCAGTCCACCCAGTCATACTGGCCTTTGAGAAAGCTTGTGAAACCAATATATGCAAGACCTTCTCTTCAGGACATTATAGAGGTATTAGGAACTTAAAGCCAAAAGTAAAAGAACTTTTGGATTCTCTTACTAGTGACAGAGACATCAGAGTTATGAAGCTGGACAAGGATGGGGGTTGGTCTAGTTTTATTTGACAATATTGACTACTTGGGACTTATGTTCGACACTCTTAACATTAGTGGTACCTACTGTATTGTTTCATGGAATGAAATAAATATTGCCTATCAAAAAATAGATTTATTTTTAGAAGATTGTTTACTTCAAGGGATTACATCTGAGTCTATATATATATATATATATATATATATATATATATATATATATATATGACTTTTTTGTCAAACAATACACCATTCATAACATCCATATTTGGAATCCCTAAGAGCCATAAGGACATATATATTCTGCCATTTAGACCCATTGTTTCAGCACAGGGTTCTAGAAATTACCTATTAGGTGTGTACATTGATAGATCCTTAAACCTAACATCAATCAGATTGGACATATATTGAAGGTCTCATGGGATTTCCTTAGCTGTATTACACCTGAACTGGGGAACGAACACTTGTTTCTCTTCACCATTGATGTGGTGGATTTATTTACATGGATTCCCAAAGATCAGGTATTGGACTTGTTCAATGAAGCCTTAATTAAGTTTTCACTTCTGGACAGTACTCGGATTTCCTTGCTAACAAATTTAATATATTTAGTACTTTCCAACAATTTTATTTTTTTTTTTTGAAGGAAAAACTTATAAACAAGTTAAGGGAGTTGCTATGGGAGCCTTGTGTGCATGTAGTTATGCAAATTTAGTTATGTGGACATGGGAGACCAATTACATTTTTCCCAGTTATTATACAGTCTATAAGGTTTACTTAAGGTTTTTGAATGACATATTTATTCTTTGGAATGGCACGGAAGAAGTTTTAAATTAATTCATTGCTTATATAAATAATACAACTGATTTTTTTAAGATTTACTTTTTCTTATCATTTTAATCATATTAATTATTTGGCTGTTACTATTTTTAAAGAAGTAAGGAGATTTAAATCAGTTATTTATAGAAAGCCCACTTTCTCCAGTGCCTACCTTCATTTTGATAGTTTTCACCCTTTACACTACAGGACAAATTTAGAGAAGGGGCAATTTGTTAGGGTTGCTTGAATGATCTCCAAGAGGGACAGATTTATTAAGGAAATCAAAATTTTGGAGAAAAGGTTCCTTGAAAGGGATGATCCTTGATCATTTGTCAGTCCTTTAAAGGTTGAAATTTTAAACGAACGGGGTTGAAATATTTACCTCTTTTGGGATGACCTTTCAACATTATGAATGATGTCCCTAACCATACTGTTCCTTCTTGTTATGAATGGGCCTTTATTCTTCACTACAGCATAGATACGCAGAAGGTTAGAGACCTTATTGTGAAAAACTTGACCATTTTTACAGCAAATGATGAACTATATAATTTATTTGGCAAATTTCCTCATTTTGTATGCAAGACTGTCTAATTTTAAAAAGATTTTAGAAAGGTCAGGGTTTAGCAGTATACACATAAGTGTGGAATATGTGGCCAATGTAAGTACATTTTAGAAGACCAAGAAATACTGTTGGTTGACCTTGAAAGCATAAGCTAGTTTTGAAACATCGTAACTGTAACAGTAGCAGATTAGTAGCAAAATGTAGTACGTTCCACTTTTTATATTGGTAAGGCTGAGCAACAACAACAAAAACACATCTATGAGCATCTTTATGATTTTGAGTGTCATAACACTAACAATGCCCTATGCAAACATTCTATTAATTTTTCAAATTTTAAAACCTTTCTGTTTGGAATTTTAGATAATACCCTCCGTGATTCTAGGGGGTGGGAGCTTGGGAAAATAGAATAGAGTACAAAGAACTATACTGGCATTTGAAAGTGAATGCTACTAACCCCCCAGGGATTAATGACAGTTTATTTATCATTCCAGTATTAAAAATGAGGGCAGCAAAGTTATGAATGGGTTTTGAACAGAATTACATATTTTTCCTATTTGATAAACAATGTATTATGTTTTTCATTTTCATTGCATAAGCTATAACACATTTATGTTCATACATAGTTCCTTGTTTTAAGATTTCTTATTTTCCTTTGGTAAAGTTTTTAGTACATCATTTTCTTTTAAAGCTACATTTGTTATTCTTAATGGTAATCATTAATGTTATTTTTCCTTTTGCATTGTAAACTATTTATGCATATCACACATTTTTAGTATTTGTATTTTTAAACTGCTTTACACAAAACATTTTGTTCATTCCACTTTAATTGTAATGAGACCAGGTCAGCTGATCATGATTTGTTTACCTTTTATTGGCTTTGATTAATCAATTTACCAGGGTATTTATAGGAACAGTATTTGAGTGTTAGTAGTTCTGATGAAGTCCAGCTTTTTGCAGGGATGATAGCTCATGATTTGTATAGTGTGCTTAACTTTTTTTCCATTCATGAGTGTGGACTTTTTGGTGATTAAAGGATTTGTGGAGACACCATTTGTCAGATTTCAGTTTCTTGGGTCGCCCTGTGGATTCCCTTGGTGTGGTTATTGGTACTTTTTGGAATCCTTTCATACTTTTCTTGTCTGGAGGTTCTAGAGGTCAAGAGCACATAATATCCTAGCCATTATTTTACCATTTAAACCAAAATCACTATATCTATGTGATGGAAAATAGTAGGTGTTTGTGCTTATGTGTGTATGTGTTTGATTTGTATTATAGACTGCCTCTGTCCACATGTGGCATGTGCACCACCCTATGACAGAATTAGAAAAAACACATCCAGTAGTCTGCAGATGGCTTGCACAAGGTAATGTAGTGACTGTGCTTCCTGATGTGTATGCATCTTTGAGAGGATGACATCCTCAGTGTTCCTCAGAAAGGATGTTATGTGTACAGAAGGAACAGAGGATGTTGGATTCATGGGGCTATGTAAAATGCTCTCATGATTGGATGTCAAATGAAATGAGATTCAAAACATCACACACTAACTGTAATATAGGTTCATAGGTTCATAGGTTCATACTAGGCTATCTGCCCGAGGGCATTTACAAGCCTAGCCCATCGTTTTGTGGCTTACGCCACCCCTTTAGTATGGGGAACTATACCCATTATTTTGCTGTGCCTCTGTCGAGCAGTGACACTGAGGTAATCCCTGGGGTATATCTGTGATCTCCCATCCATTGGTCAAGATTTCTCTTGAACAAGGCCAGCGAGGTGCTCTGCCTCACATGTACCGGGATTTTGTTCCACAGCATAGGGAGTCTTTGGGTGATGAATCTATCCCTCCAGCACGTCCTATTAATAGCCGTGTCAAGGTTTAAGTCTCCGCCCTTGTGGCTCTGATGGATCTAGATTTTTGAGGTGAAGCATATTCATCAAATCTGGGTTTGACATGGCCTTGTATGTTAGGCAAAGGTCACCTCTGAGCAGCGGTGGCGACTGAATAGAGCTGGAGTTCTTTCAGTCGGGCAGCATAGGACAGATTTTTGAGACCCTTTATCCTTTTGGTGAGGAACTTTTGTGGCCTCTCCAGCTGCTGCAAGTGTCGGGTCAGATACATTCCGAATGGGGCATTGTACTCAATCATTGGTCTGATGAGTGATGAGTAAAGGGAGACTATGACCTCCCTTGATCTAGATGAGAATCCCTTCATGATAAGGTGGGCAATGTAGAAGGTCTTCCTAACTACTTTAGCTACATGGGTGTCGAATGACAGACTACTACCAACCTGGGTCCCCAGGTCCCTGATAACTTCTTCTGTGCTCAGTGGATTGCCACCTATTTGGTAGCTAGGGGTAACCTTGTTTTTCCCGAAGGGTATGACTATGCATTTTTGGCATTTAACTTTAGGCCGTGGCTCTGGCACCAGTTATCCGTTTCTGTGAGACCCTTCTGAAGGATATCTGTATCAGATGTGTTTTCTACTATGGCGCCCAGTTTGCAGTCATCTGCAAACTTTGTCAGCCATAACCCTCCTGTGTTTGCTTGTACTTCGGAAAAGTAGATGCCAAACAAGAGTGGGCCCAGGACTGAGCCCTGTGGGACACCACTTGTGACAGGCTTTGAGTCTGACATGGCGCCAGCAACTCTGACCCTGTGGGTTCTGTCACTCAGCCAGTTTGCAACCCATCTTGTGATGTATGGGTTGACATTTAAGCTGATGAGTTTTTCAATGATACCCGAGTGGGGTATTGTATCGATATAGTAAAAAATTGAGGTTAGATTCAAACAGAACACTTGTGTAGGCATGCAAGCTGGATTCCATAGAATGTAAAACAAGCACCATCACAGATGCCTGACTTTAACAGTGTCAGAGTGCACTTTATAGAGGATGACATTATCAGTGTATGCTGTGAAGAAGATTTGGGAGGTTTGTGTGACACAGATGTGGACTCACATCACATTGTAAAATTGCCTCTAAACTGATAGCTGAAAGAACACACACACACTCAACTTGACTGCTGTGAGATTAGAACCCCTACCTATCTAGTTACATAAGCTACAGAGAATGGTGCTTAACACTATCATCACAGCACAAGTCTGATTTTAATACTGTCAGAGTGCACTTTATATAGGATGACATCATCAGTATATAGTGAGAAGAAGATGTTGGGAGGATTGTGTAACACAGATGACTCACTTCCTGGAGTAAAATTGTCTCCAGACAGATAGCTGAATGAACACAATCACTCAAGTTGACTGCTGTGAGATTAGAACACCTACTTATTTAGTTACACAACCTAGAAAGCACAGTACTTAACATTAAACGCTACAGCACAAGTCCAACTTTAATGGTGTCAGAGTGCACTTTATAGAGGATAACATCATCAGTGTATTGTGAGAAGATTACGTTGGGAGGATTGTGTGATATAGATGTGGACTCACATTCTGGTGTAAAATTGTCTCCAGACTGCTAGTTGAATGAGCACACACTCAAGTTGACTGCTGTGAGATTAGAACCATTGTCTATCTAGTTACATAAGCTAGAGAACACATTACTTAATGTTAGCACCAAGGCACAAGTCTGACTTTAACAGTGTATAGTTTATAGTGGACAACATCATCAGAGTATGGTGAGAAGATAATGTTGGGAGGGCTGTATGAAATTACTGTGGAGTCATGTACCAATGTACAAATATTTTTTGAATGATGGCAGCCAGACTTGCAGTCAAGCTCTTCTGGCTACACAAAAACACATAAGTTAACCAGTGTGAGATTTGATCACCAACCTAACTAGTTACATAATCTACAGAACACAGTACTTAACACTAGTACTTACTAAGCTGGGCATAAATCCCTACATCACTCGATGGGTTGCCAAGTGGCTTCCTGACAGAACCCACACTGTAAAAGTAGCCGACTCCAAATCCAGCTCCAGACAAGTGACAAGTGGAGTACCTCAGGTTTCAGTCCTGCGACCGCTCTTGTTTGGCATCTACTTCTCTGAAGTACAGGCCAACACTAAGGGACTCTGGCTAACAAAGTTTGCAGGTGACTGCAAACTATGAGCCATTATTGAATCCCCAAATTATGTGGATATTGTACAAAAGGGCCTTACAGAAATAGATGCTTGGTGCCAGAGCCATGGGCTTAAGCTCAATACCAAGAAGTGTATAGTTATCCCCTTTGGGAAAAAACATGTACCCATGAATTACCATATAAGTGGCAGTACACTAAACACTGAAAGTGTGATAAGAGACTTAGGAACACAGGTGGACAGTGGGCTCACCTTTGATAACCACATCACCACAACAGTTAGGAAATCCTTCTATGTCACACACCTCATCACTAAGGGCTTTTCATCCAGAAAAAAGAAGGTCATTGTCTCACTGTACTCATTCCTCATTAGACCCATCATAGAGTACAACACACCATTTGGTATGTACCTCACAAGACATCTGCAACAACTGGAAAGGCCACAGAAACACCTCACTAAAAGAATCGCAGGCCTAAAGCAGATGCCCTATGCTGACCAACTAAAAAAACTCCATCTATACTCTGTCGGATATTGTCTACTCAGAGGCGATCTCTGCTTAACATACAAGGCCATGTCAAACCCAGAGCTGTTGGACATGCTACACTTAAAGAAATCCCAATCCATCAGAGCCATATGCTCCAGGGACCTAAACCTTGTCATTACAATGAACAAAACATGGTGGAGAGATAGGCTCCTAACCCAGAGACTCTCCATACTCTGGAATAGACTGCCCAAACATGTCAAGCATAGTGCCTCCTTGGCCCTCTTCAAAAGGAACCTTGATGATTGGATGGGAGATAGGAAATTTACCCCAGGGATCACATCAGTTGCCCTGCTAGACAGGGGTCCAGGGAGGTAAATATTGTGGGAAGAAATAGCCAGGGAATTGTCATGGCTAGGCTTGTATAGGCCCTAGGGCTGATAGCCTAGTACCAACCTATGAACCTATGAACTAGTGCCATGGCCCAAGTCTAACTTTAACACTGTCAGAATGCATTTTATAGAGGATAACATCATCAGTGTATAGTGAGAAGATGATGTTGGGAGGGCTGTATGAAACTGCTGTGGAGTCATGTACCAGTGTAAAAGTATTTTCTGAAAGGGTTGGGAGGGTGGCCTAATGGTTAAGGTGTTTGCCTTGCAAACACAAGGTGCAGTGTTTGATTCTCACAAGGGATAATTGGCTAGGCTTAAAATGGCTCGCAAGGGCAGTTAGCTTAGTACTAATCTAAGAATCTATGAATAAAAAACTTAGGATCATAGGAAGTTACCAAGCTATCAACCTGGAGGTCATTTCAAGCCTAGCTGTTTCGTCCCAATGTAATACCATAGATAATCTAGCCAATATCCAGGATTGGTTTTAGCATTGACTGCCCATGTCCAGGGTTGTGGGCACTATCCTTGGTATGACTTTATGGTGCCCCATCCACTTGTACAGGTTCCTTTTGAACTATGTCATAGAGGTACTGTGCTTCACATGAATTGGCATCCTATTCCAAAGTTGCTGCAGTCACTGGGAGACAAATCTGTCCCTCCAGCACTTCCTATTCAAGTTGCAGGCCATATGTATGTCCCTGGAATGGGTATCTCTAGTCCTGTTTGATTTACGGTTGTGCAGCAAATTCATTAGGTTTGGGTTGGCGACTGCTCTGTAAGTTAGGCATAAGTCTCCATTAAGAAGTCTATACAATACTGAGTATAGTGACAGGGACTTTATTTGGTTTGTGTAAGGCATGTGCTGGAGTCCCTTGATCTTCTTTGTTAGAAACCTCTGAGGTCTCTCCAATTGTTGCAGGTGCTTTGTGCAGTACATGCCAAAAGGGGCATTATACTCAATTAATGTGTATGATTACTGACGAGTATGTAGGGGTTATGACCTCCTTTGCTCTAGAGGTGATGCCTTTGCTAAACAAGTGTGCTGTGTAGAAGGCCTTCCTTACTACAGTTGACACATGGTGGTCAAAGTTAAGGTTGCTGTCTGCTTGTGATCCCAGATCCCCTACCACTTCATAGGTATATAGGGTATTGTTGTTAATTTGATAATGTGTGTGAAGATAGGTGAAGGCTGCCAGCCTAGCCAGATAGAATTTTGTAGATACTTCTGTCATTTGTAAATATTAATGTAAGCCACAGGCTTGTTCTCTTAAATGTGAAAAGACTGCATTGGATATTGAACTGCAAAAATGTAACAGTGCAGTCTGCTGTAACAAAGCTGACAAGTCAATTCTTTGATGAAAACTCAGAGCCGATATGTCTGGATGAAGGAATTCTGCCTATTGTTTTGAGGCCAGAGTTAATGGCTAGAATTTGCATGTATAATTTATTTTATTGCTCTGGTTCCTGATGA